>NC_134699.1:30419332-30599332 GCF_050947455.1 Rhinoderma darwinii
CAGTGTATTGTACCTGCGATCTAATAATCACTTGCTCAAGTCCCCTCGGGGGACTTAAAAAATAAAAAAATGTGAATAGCATTTTTAGTAATATACAAAAAATATACATTTTAAAAAACATCTAAAATTAATAAAAGCACTGTGAAAAAGAAAAAAAAAGAAACATAATTGGTATCGCCACGTCCGTAAAAGTCCAAACTATTACAATATTACATTATTTATCTTGTAGGGTTTTTGGTCACCTTAGCTCCCTCCAAAAAATGGAATAACTAGTGAAAAAAAGACGTATGTTCCCCAATAAAAACTATAGATCACTCCGCAAAAGACAAAGTCTCACATTGCTCCATCGACGAAAAAATAAAAAACGTATGGGTCTCAGAATATGACAACGCAAAACAATTTTTTTTAACAAAGATTTTTTTAAAAGCAGTAAATCATACAAAAAAACGACATAAATTTGCTATAGTTAACATGTTATTTATACCGCATGGTGAACGCCGTTAAAAGCAATACCCAAAAAACAATGTAGGAATAGCTGTATTTTTTTCTCATTCCAACCTGCAAATATATTTTTCCATTTTTCCGTACATTATATGGTACAATAAATGGTGCCGTTAAAAACGACAACTCAACCAGCAAAAAACAAGCCCTCATATAAAAAAGTTGTGGCTTTTCGAAGCCGAGGAGAAAAAATATTTAAGTGACAAAATAAAAAATGGCTGCGGCAGTAAGGGGTTAAGCACGGTATACACAGTGGCTATAACTTATTAAATTGTACTGTGTATCTAAAAAAGAGTTTCAAAAGGTAAGGCTGGGTTCACACGACCTATTTTCAGGTGTAAACGAGGCGTATTATGCCTCATTTTACGCATGAAAATAGGGCTACAATACGTCGGCAAACATCTGCCCATTCATCTGAATGGGTTTGCCGACGTACTGTGCAGGCAACCTGTCATTTACGCGTCGTCGTTTGACAGCTGTCAAACGACGACGCGTAAATTGACTGCCTCGGCAAAGAAGTGCAGGGCACTTCTTTGCAACGTAATTTGAGCCGTTCTTCATTGAAGTCAATGAAGAGCAGCTCAAGATTACGGGCGTCATAGACGCCTCGCATAATGCGAGGAGCTTTTACGTCTGAAACGACGCAGCTGTTTTCTCCTGAAAACAGTCTGTCTTTTCAGACGTAAAAGACAGTTCTCGTGTGCACATACCCTAACTGTAATGGCCACAGGGAAATCCTAAAGTATTCTAAGTCTACCAACCCAAAGTTAAAGTGCGGGTCCCGTTACTCTTAGGCCTCATGCACACTGTGACGGAGCCTGTACTCTCCTGTAGTGCAGAGCCGTACCGCGTCCGCACACTGCCGTACAAGCTTCGGTGGACTCTGTGTGTACGGAGATATTCTCCGCTATATTATAACATCTCCATACATAGTCAGGTGGACCACGCCACAATTTCTTTCTTTGTAATTCATACGGAATCTGACAGAAAAAAATCTTCATATGAAATCAGAAATATACAGAGCTAAAGTAGAGGCCTTATGCATGTCTATGGAAGCGCTATTATGGCCCTGCACAAAATGGAGCTGTAATACCACCGTGTACATGAGCCATTAAGTCTTCTAAAGTATGTGACCGCTGGAAATGCTAAGATGCCGCCAGGCGGGGACAATGCTATCACTTTGTCTGACACTTGACTGTGTTCCTCGTCTTTTAGAATATGCAGACAAGGAACGTCTGGTGTGTAATGAAATCTGACCTCGGTTATGAGGATAAATGTATTCGGGGGTGTTTGCTTTGTCTCACAAATAACTTGATAACACTTCATATTTTTTCCAAATTAACCTTGAATCCAATGCCTTCCTGAGCCGGATTTCGTTACAAGGAGTTTAATTGCTCGCTTAATGCAATACGCTGTTGGATTCATGTCATGTGCAGCTAAGCAGTTACAGAACATAGGACGGAGACTTTACAGTTATAGATTGCGCTGGCAAGAAGTTTTAATAAAACCACTGGCAATAACCCATGAGATCGGTGCCAATTTATTACATCGTGCTCTAATCATGAATAATGTTTATCTGCATTGTAATCCCGTTCTTATTTCTCCTGTATATTGCCTGCTTCAAGGATGTGGCCATTGGCCGAGAAGACGTTTTATTATATTTGAGTGACAGTGTTTATGTCTGTTTGCAGTTTGTATAAAAGCCCTATTTTAATTGCAATATAAAACAGCCAGTGATATGTCTAGAAATCCTTCTGTATTTAAAGCAAAATACTTCACTGCAGATATTTTCCACTTGAACCATAATTTATAGGAGGGTTTCTGCAGAGCATTTGTCCAGACACCGTATTTTAGGTAATAGGTGGAGAAAATGTATTACAATTGAGTATAGAAGGCAGATAAATACCAAGAAAAGCCATGTCGTAGGCAGATTTGACCTATTAATGGCATGTTAAGAAAATCTCCATAATTGGAGGCAATATGTTGAGTTTGATTAAGGGTATGTTCACACAGCTTATTGTCAGCCGTTTTTCAGGCCGTAAACAGCCGAAAAACGGCCGAGAAGTTGGAAGCAGAACGCCTCCAAATATCATCTGCCCATTGATTTCAATGGGACAAACGGCGTTCTGTTCCAACGGGGCGTTTTTTCTTTTTACGCGGCTGTTTTGAAAAAAAGACACCCCATAAAAAGAAGTTTTTGGAGCCATTTTTCATTGACTCTAGAAAAACAGCTACAAAAAACCTCTGTAAAAAACGCAGCGAAAAACGCGAGTTGCTTAAAAAAACGGCTGAAAATCAGGAGCTGTTTTCCCTTGAAAGCAGCTCCGTATTTTCAGACGTTTTTTTGTAAGTGTGTGAACATACCCTTTCAATAGTGTAACATGACTGCTCCGTAAGTTTGATAAAACACATGTAACCCTTTGAATGGATTTTTTTATTATTAAATCAATGTATTTTAAGTACTTTTCTAATTCACTTTTATTTATTTTTTTAAATACTTTTTACCATATAGTTTTTATGTATCCTGTATACATAGAAGCTATATCAATCTCTCTCAGCTGATTCCGTTAGTTCAGCTGTACAAACGACTCAGTTGAGGGAGAATCCTGTGTATCTCTGACACACAGGGTCCAGATAATATTGATTAAATCTAAGTCCTGCTCTCAGCTGAACCGTCAGTTCAGCTGAACTGACGGAATCAGCTGAGAGAGATCAATACAGCTTCTATTTACACAGGAAACATAGAAGCTGGATGGTAAAACATTTTTTAATAAAAGGCAATTCAAATATTGCTTAAAGAACACAAAACACTTTGATTTTTTTTTTTTTAAATTCCTTTCAAAGTTGTACATAGCATTTAATAACTTCAAGCCAAAGCAGTGCTGCCAGTACCAAATAAACATTCTAGCACCATGTAGTCAGAGATTGTCTGGCGCCTTATACTCTGCCCATCCAGTAGGCCAAGGACTAAAGTCACAATTTAAAATGTTTGACTGCCCTCACAAAATAAAGCAAAACATTTTGGTGCGCTTCTCACAACATCTAGCACCCTTTGCAGCCTTCCTCTTGTCCCTCCTTGGTTGTCCTGCTGCATTGAGAATTCTTAGCATATAAACATATAAATATACATAATTTACATATAAATGTTGGCTGTTCAGTATACTCATATGTAAAATTTTCCTTCAGCTAGGACCCCTTTCCCTGTGCTGCCTATAGACACAGGCCTACTGAGCCTATAGGTAAATCCAGCCCTGGGTGTTTCACTATTGTTTCTGTACGTAACACTGTATTTGCCAATGAATTGACGTAACGCCATGTGAAATCAGCCATGGTGGATAGTGGATAGCCATTCGAACAAGAAGTTCCAGGATAATGGATCCCATTTCCATTACCTTTGTACAGGTGAAAGAGGCGAACAAGTAAAAGGTTGATGTACAAGTCACAGCCAGTCGCTTCTTTGCAAGAAACGTTCTCATCAAAAATGATTCACTCAAACCAAAAAAGGTAACTTGAGACTGTCTACTATTTCACAAGAGAAATAAAAGGAAAAAGCAGGGCGCCGCATAGTGTGAGTAAGCCCAGAAGTAGCAGTCAGTAAAATACAAATGAATGCTCACCACAGGACCGTAGAACAATTGCGTTAAAATTGTTGGTAGGAAAGAGTGCTGCTGCCGAAATCCCAACCGGTCAGGCCAATTGGCCACCGCAATGAAGACAATGTATAACGTAGGAAAAACGGGAATGAGTGCGGCGCTGCTACTCAATGAAGGTACAATGATGTAGAATGATGAAGTTTATTGAACAATCCAGGGTACGAGTTTAATGCCGCACCGGCATCTTCCTCAGGCCTGAGGAAGATGCCGGTGTGGCATTGAAGCGCGTAGCCTGGATTGTTCAATAAACTTCATCATTCTACATCATTGTACCTTCATTGAGTAGCAGCGCCGCACTCATTCCCGTTTTTCCTACGTTATACATTGTTTACTATTTCACAAGAGGACATTTGCAGTTTATTTATGTCATAGATCATCCTTGAAGAGGAAATCATCTTATCATCCTATCTTTTAAGGCCTCATGCACATGGCTTTCTTACCGCTCTGTACGCCTTTCTGTGTTGTATGGAGACAGAGAACGACACCCAGTGAAGTCTGTGGGCTCATACTGTATTGTAGCTCCGTGATTTCATACAGAGGTATACAGAGTTTATTTTCTTTCAGATCCAGTATTATGGAGATATTTTCCTCTAGGAGCATTGCTTCTAGGGAAGGACAGCTTTAGAACACGGTACGTATGCCTCTATAGTGTTGAACCATTGGGATTACGTACAGGCTCCACGCATTCAGCCCTGCCATGTGGTTGAGACTTCAAAGGTTGAAAGCACAGTACTGAAGACCCTTCATTTGGGGAATTGGTGGATATTCGAACTCATGGGCCATCACTAATGTCCTCGTCTAATGTGTCATGTCAGAAGATGATTTTATGTGGGTGTTATCACTAAGGAAAGTTGGTGTCTGGTCATTCTGGGAAGCAAAATAACTATCTTCCCTTTGAAAATAATCTCATTTATAATTCATTTTTGTTTCTACACTTTAATATTATTATTTATATTATACCAAAATATTCTTCTGCCATACAATTCATCCAGAACCGGTTTATAAATATATCATAGAAGAACGAAGAAATGCTATGGTTCATGAAGCTGTTACATTACCATGGCTTTGCTGTTGAATTTATCAGACATTTCATTGCTTCAGGTGGATGAATTCCTTTGTCTTGCAGACAATATCTGTAGATATCCATAGCACAGCATGGAACAAACCAGGAGGAGAGAGAGTTAAAGGGATTGTCAGATACAGAGGCTTCTATTCATACAGCCATATCTCACACCTTCCCATGTGCAGAAAATCCTACACGGTTATAAATGACGGCTTTGTCATGGAGGGAAATCCTATAATCCGGAGCATTTCAGCAACAGTCATTCATACGATTACTGGTGACCCTCTATAATAAAACAGGCATGCTTTAAATATAAGGATTTTGGTCGCCTTAATGGAGCACTTACTTGGTAATTACCATACAGATTACATACCTCATGGTGTCTCGGCGTGATGGATCAAAACACTCTGCTCAACTCGATTATTTCATCCAAAGCCAACTGAAAGCCCATTGTGTGTGAAATTCAATTTCTATCTAAAATGAAGCTCATACTTTCTGATAATTTTACCCAAGAAGGTCACAAAAGAAGAAACTGTAGAGCAGAAGGCCATGATGTAATGTTACATATTATATATTATTAGAACCTGAGTTTAATTTTCAACTTAAGGGGGAGTTCACACAGAGTTTTTTGACGCAGAAACCGCGCCGCAAAATGCGCCAAAAAACATCTGAAAATGCCTCCCATTGATTTCAATGGGAGGCGGAGGCGTTTCTTTTCCGCCATTGGAAAAACCGGCTCGCGGGAAAAAGAAGGGACATGCCCTATCTTCGGGCGTTTACGCCTCTGACCTCCCATTGACATCAATGGGAAGCAGAGAAAGCGTATTCCGCTGCGTTTTATGCCCGCGGCGCTCAATGGAAAAATTTTCACGCTTTTTGAGGCAGATTTTCCTCCTGCAAAAAACTCTGTGTGAACCCAGCCTAAAACCCTAGATAGATTAATAAGTAAACAAATAAAGATAGATAATAGATAAATACATAAATAAACATTAAATAGATATATAGATCGATTTATTAATTAATAAATAAATAAAGACAGATAATAGATAAATACACAAATAAATAGATAAACATTACATAGATATATAGATTGATTTATTAATAAAAGATAGATAATAAATAAATACATAAATAAATAAATAGATAAATATTACATAGATAAATAAATAAAGATAGATAATAGATAAATACAAAAATAATATATATTCACAGAAAAATGAGTCATATACTATTGCTGGTATTGAAAAAGTAGAAAAATCTAAATTTGATTAAATCACAACAAATATTAAAACTACACAGAGAATTCAAATCAGTATAACTGGATATGGTCTGCACATAGAATCATCCACATCAAAAATAGCAATAACAAAAACAGTTATATAACCATATCAAACAGGAGGATATGATGTGGAATGCCAATCATATTTGGTATGGGATACCTCTTCTGGGAAAATAAATCACAAATACAGTGTTTGCTAGAAAGTGAATTTACCAAAGAAATGAACTGATGAATAAATATATTAGTACATAGTGGTAAAAAGTAGGTTCTAGATGAATCCACATGAGGAGGAGGAGAGAGAGAGTGAAGGTATAAATCCTAAGTGTTTGTCAGCAGACCATATAGTGAAGGAACACAACATGGACTGGTAATGTGGACGGTCGTATAAAGGGAAAAACCTTCTAACCCCAATCAAAAAGATAGTATCCCAAAGGTAATTAGAGACCAAGTGTTTTACCCATAGTGATGGTGTATCCTTTATGCCTGTATGCCCAGGAGATGCCCCAAATATATAAATAACATTTAGATTAGAATAGATGGATAGATGGATGGATGGATGGATGGATAGATAGATAGATAGATAGATAGATAGATAGATAGATAGATAGATAGATGATAGATAGATAGATAGATAGATAGATAGATAGATAGATAGATAGATAGATAGATAGATAGATAGATAGATAGATAGATAGATAGATACACAGACAGACAGATAGATAGATAGATAGATAGATAGATAGATAGATAGATAGATAGATAGATAGATAGATAGATAGATAGATAGATAGATAGATAGATATGAGATAGATAGATAGATAGATAGATAGATAGATAGATAGATAGATAGATAGATAGATAGATAGATAGATGATAGATAGATAGATAGATAGATAGATAGATAGATAGATAGATAGATAGATAGATAGATATGTAGATAGAGGGTGGGAGGAAAAGAAAGGAATGAAGAGAGGAAGAAAGAAAGAATGAATGAAAAAGAAAGAAAGAATGAAAAAGAAAGAAAGAAAGAAAGAAAGAAAAAAGGAAGAGAGGAAGGAAGGGTGGGAGGAAAGAAGTGAAGAAGGGAAGAAGGAAAGAAGAAAGGAAGCAAAGAAGAAAAAAGAGAATGAGAGAGGAAGGGAGGGTGAAAAAGAATGAATGTAGATAATGATTGTAGGAGGAAGGAAGGACTACATGTTTTCTTATTATAATACTTTACATAAGAGGACAACTCACAGTAAGACTTATTTCCAGTTATATTTTTCTTCTTTAGGGAAGAAATGCTATTTTATACCAAATAAACAATAAAAAAACAAAACTGTATCTTGTCCAAAATTATGCAAAATCCCTCATCACTATGTGCTGTCTGATAGAACGTGAGTATTTAAGAGGAAAGTCATGGCCTACCCCAAATTAGCACAGTTAAATCCCCGGCAGATAGCGAGCGAAAACCTTGTGAGTGCGAATGATTGAAGAGACTGAGCTGCGAGGGGGAGGGGTGGCTTTAGTAAATATTATTACATTGGAGCCGAGTTTACAAAGTGAGTAACCAAAGATTGGGGACTGACTGCAGGACAACATGGTGCCAGAACTACCTGCACAAAATGTTTCAGGTTGACGACATTGCACATCAGAAATCTGGCCAGAATCCAATGATTCCTGTCTCCTCCCTCTCCCATTACTGGCTATTGCAGCATCACTGGTCCTTAGAAGGACAGATCTTATGGGGACTCTTGTTATTGTCCTTGATGGGACCAGACATTCTGCTGCTCATGAACAACAATCGGTGCAAAAGGTGAGAGAATCCTAATCAGACGTAATGCAGTCAGGTAGCATTATGGGACCCTTGTACTTCTTCACCTCCCAACCACAGAAAGTAGGATGCAATTGTGTCAGCCTATTATAAAGGTGATAATATATTGTAAATATCACTAACAACTAAGGAAAGTCTAAAGGAAAGTCCCATAATTGTAAATGATCTCATTTATCAAAACTTTCTAGAAGTAAAACTATCTACTTTGGATAATCCTTTCTCAGAGGGCAGAACCAGGGAACAATTGGCAAGTGCACACTTGCCCTGCAGCTCTTCTGTCCTTGTCTATAACCTCTATATGCTTTAATGGGCATATCAAAATGGGTCGTCCAAAGAACACAATCTCTTTAAAACATATTTTTTCCTGTTTATATACAGATGCTAAACATCTGTCCTATCATGTCCAACAAGCAAAGAGGGAGCTCTGACTATAAATATTCATGTAACTATGGTATTGGGCGTGATCAGGACAAGTCTACAGCATCTGGATATAAACGAGAACATGCCAATTCACTGACAGCAAGCAGAGATCTTGAACATTGTGAATAATGCAGTGATTAACCCCTTCCCGCTGTGGCCACTTTTGACCTTCCTGACAGAGCCTCATTTTTCAAATCTGACATGTTTCACTTTATGTGATAATAACTTCGGAATGATTTTACCTATCCAAGCGATTCTGTGATTGTTTTCTCGTGACACATTGGACTTTATGTTACTGGCAAAATTTGCTCGATACATTAAGTATTTAATTGTGAAAAACACCAAAATGTAGCTACATTTTTTTCAAAAACGTTTATTATTTGCGAAGTTATGTGCATTTTCTAAATATGCTAATTTAGCTATACTTGCCAAATAGGAGGTAATTCTTTCTTTTCACTCTGGACGGTGTAATGTTTTCTGTATGACGCTGTCCTATCAGCATACAGCTTCTCGCCCTTCCCTGCTCAGCAACACAGCGTGACCATATAATATACTGCTTCCATTACCGACTGTGAATACAACTGGCGATATTTCCGGTTGTGTCAGAGCCAGAACTGCGATCCTGGTGTCATATGAAAGATTAAAATCTTCTCTTTCATATGCCACCAGAACCACTGCCCGAGACATAGCTATTTGAAGTAATCCCCTTCCCTCCAGCCTCGGTCTCTCACACTGTGTGAAGCAGCTTCATGCTGATAGGACAGTGTCAAAGGCTGTGAGGAAGCTCCTCCTCAGGAGCATCGCTGGTGTTGACACCCACTTGTCAAGTATAGCCTCATTTGCATATTTAGAAAAAAGTTGCCGGGCACATTTTCACATTCCGCTTAAGTTTTGTGGAATGTGAAAATATGCAGGCCGCTGCCAAGTGCGGTCAGTGCCTGGAGTGGACCAATCCAGTCAACTGACCTCACATCAGCGATATAAGGTCAGGTGACTGGACTGGTCCACTCCCGGGCCGTCACCGACCCTAGTCAGAAGTGGACCTGCCCACCTGCCGCTTCGCTGCATGACCACCTTGGCTCCTCCTAACGGTGAGTCACGTCAGACAGAGCAGAGAGTGGTAGTGGTAGGCTACTACTACACTTTGCAGTGTGGAACTAAGTACAGGGGGGTCCTGTGCGGCACTAAGTACAAGGAGGGGGCTATGTGGCCCTATTTACAAGGGGGGGGTGGGGCACTATTTACAAGGGGGAGCTGTGTGGCCCTATCTACAAGGAGGAGCTGTGTGGTGCTATCTACAAGGGGGAGCTGTGTGGTGCTATCTACAAGGGGGAGCTGTGTGGCGCTATTTACAAGGAGGCTGTGTGTCGCTATTTACAAGGGGGAGCTGTGTGGCCCTATCTACAAGGAGGAGCTGTGTGGTGCTATCTACAAGGGGGAGCTGTGTGGTGCTATCTACAAGGGGGAGCTGTGTGGTGCTATCTACAAGGGGGAGCTGTGTGGCGCTATTTACAAGGAGGCTGTGTGTCGCTATTTACAAGGAGGAGCTGTGTGGTGCTATCTACAAGGGGGAGCTGTGTGGTGCTATCTACAAGGGGGAGCTGTGTGGCGCTATTTACAAGGAGGCTGTGTGTCGCTATTTACAAGGGGGAGCTGTGTGGCACTATCTACAAGGGGGAGCTGTGTGGCGCTATCTAAAAGAGGGGGCTGTGTGGTGCTATCTACAAGGGGTGCTGTATGTGGTGCTATCTACAAGGGGTGCTGTATGTGGTGCTGTCTACAAGGGGTGCTGTATGTGGTGCTATCTACAGGGGGCACACAGGGGCAATGTTACTGATGGAGCACTTTTATTGTGTTGAGTACTGAGGGATCATTATTACCATCTGGATCACTGGATTACGAGTTTGTATAGAGGATGGGGTATAGGTGGGGAGGGTGCTGGAAAAGCGAGAAACCAACATGTCTGTGTGTCAAATTCTGCAGAGACGATTCGTGGCTCGAATAAGACATATTAGTCTGGGCCGGATGGAGAAAAAAAAGGGAAAGTGAACGACTAATCAGAGAAAACATCATCTAAGTTAGTTGGGGGGAAAGCTACAAGCGAGGCTGTGATTGGAGTTACTCCTAGAACACTGCAAGGTGCACAGGCAATGATTTTGTAATGTGTCCGTAAACATTTTGGTCTGTCCGTGATTTTTAGCTCAGTTGTCCAGAAATTTCTGAAGTGGAGGTTGGCAACCCTAAAGGTGGCCCTCAGAATCTGGACTCCAACTCGATTCTGCTCTTGCCCCGGGTTACCCATTAACAAACTATAGGCCGCTTATATTTATAGCAGTCTATATTCTATGGACTAGATACTATTGATAATGCTGTACAGGAGCATTGGATAATGATTTCTAGCGGCTGCCCTGTTTTTTGTCCAGATTGCTCCTGCTTGCTGCAAGCAGGAATGTGATTCAAAGTACATACAGTGTGAGGGTATCTCAGGTACTTCAGTTCAGTTATAATATATTAACAAGTGCACCTCCAAATTAGTAACAGTGCACCCTGGTATGTTAAACTGTGGCGACTATTGTGTATTGTACTATTTCAGCTTCATGCCGCAGCTCAACCATATGTCTCATTACCCAGCACAACAGTTAAAGTCTTGATCCCATCTCATAACATGTCTTTGTAATGTGGGATTATAAGTGAAGATCTGGTGAAATGCCAGAGCTTTATCTTTATTCACGTGTCTTGTGTGAGGGTGCAGTGTGAAAGGGAAGATTAGGATACAATAGAGTGTGAGGTCTGTTTGTAGAACTTGCTGACAGGTAGCTTCTCCTGACACAGTGCAGTGCTGACTGGACCAGCAACTGGTGTATGGCCTGGTTCCCCGGGGAAGCTGTAATGTAGACACCAGATTGATGCGGCACACATTGCATTCCCTACAAAAATAAAAAAATACAGACCAGGTCCCACTACAGGGAAAGTTCATTGTACAATACTCCGTTATAGATGGCGAATTACTGTTCATAACTGGGTTGATATTTTTGCCTGGTAAAAAACGTCCTCCTTAAAGTAGAATTTGATGCTGTCCTTGTCACGTCATGTCCATGTGGTTACATGACTATGTCTGTTTGGCTGTATCCTCAAATGTGTGAGCCAGTAACAATGAGGTCACGACTATATTACCTCAACGCATGGCTATGACATCACAAGAACACTGGCTAGCAGGAGTAGAATCACAATGGAGGACTGTGGTGTAACGGGAAGCTTCCAGGCAATGCAATTTCTGTAACAGGATCACGAACTGCTATGTGCAATTCATAATATTGGTGTCTTGTTTATGTGGCAGAGGGGACTTTGGACCGCCTCAGACACCAGGGTGCGACTGCTACCTCTGCACTCTCTAGAGCTACGCCACTAATTAATTAACATAAACCTATTCTATTATTTTATGTAACAACATTTTTTTAAGATTTCATAATCAATGAGAAAGAAAAATTATGCAACACAATAAAACATGAAATTAAAAATCTATTGATCTTAGTTTTACCTACTGCATTCTGATGTCAGAAATAATAATAAGAAACACGGTCCGATATTGGCCGCTAAAACGAGCGCCGATCAACGAGACAGTTTATTGATCGGCGCTCATTTGCTCTTTTCACAAGGAGCATTGATCAGCTATGTAAAGGGACGCTCGAGCGATGGTTACTCCGATCACTCGTCCCCATACATTTCCATCTTGTCGGCAGCACATCTCCCTATTTACACAGGGAAATGTGCTGCAGACTAGCAACCATTTTATTGGCTGCGTAAACGAGCAGATCAGCCGATGAATGAGCGTTTGCTCGTTCATTGGCTGATCGTTGCCCTGTTTACACAGGGCAATGATTGAGAATGATCGTTCTTAGAAACGCTCAATTACCTGATATTGGCCTGTGTAAAAGGGCCTATACACTCCCTAGTTGTTTCATGCTAAGCTTTGCATCAGGGATCACCACAGAGAGGTGATTATAGCATATATATGTTCATCACCTCTAACAAAGTGGTTCCTATGCCTTTAAGTAATTCTGCTGATAATAATAATCTTTATTTATATAGTGCCAACATATTCCGCATCGCTTTAATTTTGAGGAAGCAACAAACAAGTAAAAGGACAAGTACTTAAAACAAATTAACAAATATTCAGACGAAAGGACAGAAAGCTTACAATCTAAATGGAATGGGAAGAGTGACTGTCAATGGAAATATAAATAAAGCTGCAGGAACCAGTCACCAAGCAAGTGTCTGAGCCCACGCCGATATTAAATTGCAATGTAATGCAAGGAGGCTAACAAGTTAAATACGCAGAAGAGTAGAGTGAAGAGATATCTTTGACCAGGCCAGGCTGTGTGTGTGTGGTCCATAGACTCTGATTTTAGCTGGAATTGTTATGTGACATAGGCCTCCTAGAAGAAATGAAATTTCAAGGCGTAAAACTAGGAAGCTTAAAATTCAGGGTAGCGAGTTCCACAGAATGGGTGCAGCACAGGAGAAGTCCTTTAATTGGGAGTGATAGATGAGGATATTACTTATAGAGTAGTTCTATAATATATTAGCCCAAGTATATATTTTGCTTTTTAAAAGAATGTAGGTTTATCCCTTTAACTCTTACAGCTAAAGATTTTATAGTAAGAAATCGCTACTTTATTAAACCAAACATTCTAATAAGGGCCAGAAAATTTTACGAGTTGTACTTGACCTGCACGAAAATTATAACCACTCATGTTTTTATACCTTAGGAAATAAGTGCACAGTGATTTTTAATATTATAAAATAATCCAAGATGTCACTTTGGGTTCGGTCCCTAAAGATTATTAAAGCAATATAATACATTGTAATTAACTTCTTTGTTGACTTTGTGACAGAAAGCAAATGTGAAACTTTAGCATTTTAGCCTGATTGGGATGTAACCCAAACCTAAGAGAAGTAAGCTGTGCTCCAGGGATGGAAGTCATCGCTCTGGTGCAAACTGATATTAAAGCCACAGAGCAGTTCTTAATTCGGAAGCAGGGGCCAGATTTCATTCCACACCCCCTCAGATCAATCCTAGGTGAACAGGACACACAGCTCTCCAGGGGAACCTCTCGCTCCGCAGCAGAACTTAATAGAACACCTACACAGCTCGCTGGCAATAGATCCACTGGAGGTAATTAAAGATGCTCAGACAAGAAAAGCCAACAAAGGCTTTGCAAATATCCTGAAACCATGAAGATGTAGTCCTTCAAACACAAAGGAATACATCAACAATAGAGGAGAAATGAATACTGAATTCCAGCTAATCCCCGGTTTCCGTCCAAGGGTGGCTGTTTTCCAAGATTGACTTAGCTTGATAATACAGTTATATTTTTTAAGAAAGTTATGGAATTTTACCTTATTTTTCAGTCTTAATTTTAATTCTTCTCCTGTGACCTCAGCAGCATTAAAAAAAAATAATAATAAAAACAATATATAAATACTTAATATGCTAAGCTCTAATGCTAAGGACTCACGGACATTGTCTATTGACCATTACAGGGAGTGGAAGTGCCAATGAACCATCATCAATACCATCCCTTTTACAGTACAGTAGGAAACTACAATGTTTCTCCACAAGATAATGGAGATCAATAATTATGAGAAACTTGACTACACACAAAATCTTGACAATATTTTATTGTCTACACATAACCTATAGACAACTGCACAAGCGTTATATGACTACAGTAAATAATGGGTAAATAATACCCCTCACCTCCATATAGATAGAAATCCTTATGATATTAAATGAACCTTTCCACCTCTTTGAGAAGATCACTCTTGATTTAGACCTGATTTTTCTGTGATGGACTTTCAATTACCTTACAACTTATATATTGTATACCTCTTCTTTGAGAACACCACCCCTAGAAGGCCAATAATACTGACATTTTGGTTGGTTGTCTCAACGAGGTTTCGTGTATTGTATAGGACAAAGTTTCATGACATGTTCTAGTTTATATAACTACAACTGTGACACCCATGGCGCAGACCGTCGGGATTACTCGCCCCCCTACGGCCGCAGCCATGGGTCAGTGAGCGCTGGCCAGCATCTCCTCCTCAGGAGACGCCAGCGCTCACTTCCGCTTCACTCTGCTGTGTCCCGTAGGGTGCGCGCGCACGCTCGTGCCCAGCCTTCAAGGGCCAGCGCTCGCTCCTCAATAGTATGTCAAATTAGCCCATGATCACGCTGGACTATAAGAAGGGCCCTGCCCCTTCCTTCATTGCCTGAGCGTTGTTGTGTTTACCAGTGTTAGTCTTTGCAAATGGTCCCTTAGTGTTTTCCAGTTCCCAGTGTTTCCGTACCTGCTATCTGTATCCCGTGTTACCTTATTTCTGTGCCATAGAGAGTTGGAGTTGTGTTGTTCCGTATACTACGTATTCTGTGTTACACCGCACCTGGTGTCTGCCTGCTGCCAAGGTCCCATCCGAGCCTAACCATCGTTACTGTCTGAATTACCACAGGTACCCTTATTCGAACTATGGACATTTACTTGGTATCCTGTTGGCCAGCGGCTATCCCGCTACGGCGGTACGGCCCAGTGGGTCCACACACCCATTGTGACAGTACGCTCAGGCAATGGACCCCGCTGGTCAACCAAAGACCATGACGATGTCAAAAGTCATGCGGGCAGATATGCTAGACCTCCGGTCACGACAAGAACAACTTCTCCAGGAATGAACATCATTGCACCTCAGCTGGATACGCAAGCTGCAGCCTTTCTGGCACCTGCTCCTGTTACCTCTGCTGTTCCTCCTACTACACCTCCTGGCAGTGCTAACTCCCGATTTTTCTCTGCCATTACCTCAACGCTATGATGGAGAAAAGAGGACCTGCTGGGGATTTCTGAACCAATGCCAGATTCACTTCACATTGTATGCAGAGGCCTTCCCTTCTGATGACGTAAAGATCGCCTTCATAATCTCTCTCCTCACTGGCATAGCCCTGGCGTGGGCTAACCCCATTTGGGAATGTCAGTGACCAGATATCCGTGAGTTACAGCGGTTTGCACAGACTTTCCATACTATATTTGAGGAACCCGGGAGAGTTTCATCGGCTGCTGCATCCCTGCCGACCCTTCGCCAGGAAGACACTTCCGTGGGTGAGTACGCCATTCAGTTCCGCACCCTGGCTGCCGAACTAACCTGGAACGAGGCCTTGGTGGCTACATTCTGGCAGTGATTGTCCCCTGAAATTAAGGACGAGCTTGTCGCCCGAGATCTGCCATCTACCCAGGATGACCTCATTCTTCTGGCTGCCCGGATTGACATGAGGATCCGAGAATGGTCCCAAGTGGTTCGTCGGGAGGGAGGACTCCCTAGGCCTGCTTCTACATTTCAGCAACCCCTGCTACCCTCATCAGCTGTTCCACCAGAGGAGTCTATGAGAATGGACCATCTCAAGTTGTCTATCCAGGAGAAACAACGCAGACGCACTTCGGGACTCTATGTGTATTGCGGCCTCGGAGGCCATCTTGTGCGTCTGTGCCCCCAAAAGCCCCAGAACATAGGGTTGGTTGGAGGGACAACTCTGGGTGGAGAAGGACTTTCTTCCAAATTGTCCATCCTCGTGACCATAGTGTCCAGTGAAAAGATGCACCGGGTCTTTGCCTGTCTGGACTCTGGATCCGCAGCTAACTTCATTCAGAGAGACCTGGTGGATCTTCTCCAATTGCCCACAACCCCCCTGGAGAGGCCGTTGATTGTTGCCCCGGTGAATGGACTGCCTCTACTTGAGCCGATTGAAGCTGTGACCAAACTGCTGAAGCTCCAACTGGGAGCACGTCATTCTGAGCTCAACTCGTTTCTTGTCCTGCCCAAGTCTGTCAACCCTGTGATGCTGGGTCTGCCTTGGCTCCGACAACATGCCACAGTTCTGGACTGGAATTCTGGAGAGGTTCTCCAGTTGGGTCCCAAGTACCTCAACCGCTGCCTGGGGCAAATCCATCCGGTCCACCCTCCACTGCGTCAGTCATTGGCAGGATTGTCTTCTCACTATTCTCTGTTCTCGGATGTCTTCAGCAAGAGGGAGGTGGAGATGCTGCTCCCACACTAGGCATATGACTGTCCTATTGAACTGGTTCCTGATGCGTCCCTTCCCCGTTTTAGGGTATACCCTCTCTCCTTGCCAGAGACTCAGTCTATGTCGGCCTATATTAACGAGAATTAGGATAGCGATTTCATACAAAAATCCTCCTCCCCTTCTTCGTCAAAAAGAAGGACGGATCTCTGCGACCCTGCATCGACTACCGGGGCCTCAACCAGACCACGGTCAAAAATAGATATCCGTTGCCACTGATTTCAGAACTTTTTGGTCGCATACGAGGAGCCAAGATTTTTTCTAAGGTAGACTTGCGTGGGGCTTACAGCCTGACCCGGATTCGCCGGGGTGACGAATGGAAGATGGCATTTAACACCCGAGATGGGCACTATGAATACCTGGTGATGTCCTTCAGCCTATGTAACGCTCCCGCGGTCTTTCAAGAATTTGTCAATGACATCTTCCAGGATCTTCTCTATATCTGTGTTGTCGTCTATATCGATGACATCTTAATTTTTTCCCCAGACCAGACGACTCATCAGAGACATGTCCGTCAAGTTCTGCTGCGATGAAGGGAGAATCGCCTTTATGCCAAGCTGGAGAAGTGCATGTTTCAGAGGAATTCTCTCGCCTTCCTGGGCTACATCATCTCGGATCAAGGCCTCAAGATGGATCCTGAGAAGGTAAAGGCCGTCCTGGAATGGCCACGTTCAA
Organism: Rhinoderma darwinii; assembly: GCF_050947455.1. Lineage (NCBI taxonomy): Eukaryota > Metazoa > Chordata > Amphibia > Anura > Rhinodermatidae > Rhinoderma > Rhinoderma darwinii. Next base: position 30,436,862 of record NC_134699.1, read on the forward strand.
GGTTTAAGGTCCATACAGCGTTTCCTGGGATTCACCAATTTCTACCGGCAGTTCAACCCAAGTTTCTCCTCACTGACAGCTCCCATCTCTACCCTCACCAAAAAAGGCATGAATGCCAAGGTGTGGACTCCAGAAGCAGAATCCGCATTTAATAGCCTGAAGAGTGCCTTCACGTCAGCCTCAACCCTCCATCATCCTGATGTATCTCGACAGTTTTCGTTGGAGGTGGACGCCTCCTCTGTTGGTGCTGTTCTAGAGAGGTCCTGGGAGCCAGAGGAGAACCTCTATGCTCCTACTCTCATTAAGAGGTTTCTCTCCGGCTCTGGCCCCAAGAGGAGAAGGCGTAAGAGAGGGGATACTGTGACACCCATGGCCGTGGACCGTCGGGATTAGTGAGTGCTGGCCCGCATCTCCTCCTCAGGAGACACTCTGCTGTGTCCCATAGGGTGCGCGTACACGCTCATGCCCGGCCTTAAAGGGCCAGTGAGCACACCTAAATAGTATGTCAAATTAGCCCATGATCACCCTGGACTATAAGAAGGGCCCTGCCCCTTCCTTCATTGCCTAAGCATTGTTGTGTTTACCCGTGTTAGTCTTTGCAAATGTTCCCTTAGTGTTTTCCGGTTCCCAGTGTTCCCGTACATGCTACCTGTATTCCGTGCTACCTTGTTCCTGTGCCATAGAGAGTTGGAGTCGTGTTGTGCCGTATACTACGCCTGCTGTATTACACCGTGCCTGGTGTCTGCCTGCTGCCAAGGTCCCATCCGAGCCTAACCATCGCTACTGTCTGAATTACCATAGGTACCCTTATTTGAACTATAGAAATTTACTTGATATCCTGTTGGCCAGCTGCTATCCTGCTATGGCGGTACGGCCCAGTGGGTCCACACAACAACAAGTAAACGCTACAGGACCTTTTTCAATCTTAGATGCCACTTTCAAGTCTTTTCATAGATCCTTTGCTGCTTCCTCTGTCTCTGTATCTAATTGAAGATCCCATGGACCTGAATAGGAAGTGAAGAGGCTCCTTATTATCAGCGGTCTTGGTGTGAAGACACAGGTTTACATAAGTGGACCGGGCCAGTTACTTAATGCAAACTTCTATAAGGATATATTAGGTTATATCAGCTATGGGTTTGGGTGGAGGTCTGCCAATCAACTTTTCACAGTTCAACCACAGTAATTGAGCACTGTAATCGCACACCAGAACGCTCATTGATGATAATATCCCGGTGTAAACAGGGCAGTGATCAGCAGATGAAGGAGCAAATGCTCGTTCATCTGCTGATCATATCGTTTTACAAAAGTAAAATATTATCGTTGTCAGCAGCGCATCTCCCTGTGTAAATAATGTATGGGGACGACCGATTGGAGTGACGACCGCTCCTCCCCATCCATAGATCCTTGTGACAGGACCAAACCATGTCTCATTGATCGGCGCTCGCTGCATCGGCCGGTGTAATAGGGGCTTAAGAGGGTACTATACACAGTGGTACCTGGAAAATGTCTCCAAAGAAAAATCATTCATATGTACAATATACATTTCTTTCCCTAGTCTTATCTATGACTGTTTTGAAATAAGTGGCAAGTTTCCTTTAGAGGAAGTATACTTATTGGAACATAGGGATTTTCGAGGTAAGGAGAGTGCAGATAAGAATATTTTCAATAACAAGACGTTCTTATCTCGATACTTCTACTTTGTATATCGCTGGAGATCTGACATGTGAAATCACATATTTATATCACTGAGGAAAGCATAATAGTTACATAGCTGGGTCACATTTGGACACAAAGGCGGTTGTGACCGAATGTCGTGAATACGCTTTCTATACAGGCATAATCATGCAATGCCGATCTAGGAGTATCTTAAGTGAACTCATTCATTACCAGCTCTTGGGTATATTTCCAATAACTGCTCCGAAAAGGAAGGTCAAAACTGAGTTATTTGGCTACAATGTTTGTTATTACTATCTCATTATGAGCATCTAAACCAAGCTCAGATTCTGACTCTGGTGACCTTCTTGAAGGATTATTGAACATAAATATGACTTATTTTTAAAGGTAAGGAAAGGACAGATTCTAAAGTTCAGAAGAAGGTCAAGATCTTAAAACTACATAATTTACATGCAGTAATCTCATCTTTCCATTTTGAGCATTTTTTGAAAAAGAATCTGTTGGCAGTTTTGAGGCCTCAAAACCACCGAGGGAGGGCATTGAAAACATACCTTTTGTCTCGGTCATAAAAGTTGCATGACCTAGAAAAACAATATTTTATTCCCCTGGCACCGTTATCGCAGGTGCCACTAAGACGGGCACTTGAAGTGTTAGTGCTCCTGCATGCTGCCAGTCCCACTCCTCTGCTCTGAGTGACAGATCTAGTAGTCTCCTGATTGGCCGCTAGAGCCGTCACTCAGAGCACAGAGTGGCACTTTGCAACCACCGAGTGGGGGAAATAAAACATTGGTTTTCTCGGTCATGCAACCTGTATGACCGAGAAAAGCCGGTATGATAGCAATGCCCTTCCCCTCCACTATATCGTTCTATCAGCAGTTTTAAAGGCCTCAAAACTGTACAGATTCTCTTAGGGTATTTTCACACGACCAAGTTTCAGACGTAATTCGGGCGTTTTACGCCCCGAATTACATCTGATAAAACGGCTCCATTAAGCCGACAAACATCTGCCCCTTACATTCAATGGGTTTTACGATGTACTGTGCCGACGACCTGTCATTTTACGCGTCGCTGTCAAAAGACGGTTAGTAAAAAAGATGGCTCGTCAAAAGAAGTGCAGGACACTTCTTGGGACGTAATTGGAGCCGTTTTTCATTGACTCCATTGAAACAGCTCCAATTACGTCCGTAATGGACCCGGCGAAAAACGTGACTACGAGCAATTACGTCTGAAATTCAGGAGCTGTTTTCAGACATATTTGCCGTTATCGTGTGCACATACCCTTAAAGTCTTGACCTTTGTAGTCCATATGTTGTAGACCATTAGCACAAAAGCATGCAGCTACTAGAGGCATACAGAAAGCAGAGTGTGGGAAGTTTGGAAATGTTCCTCTATAGAAAATAAGCATGCGCCACCTTTCTCCTTGGGCTAGTTTATGCCACCATATCCCTACATCTTAAGGTTGGAGGTTCCCACATTTGATCGTCTTATAGAATAAGTGAACATCTTAAATGGAACAAGGATAGCTTGTGCCTGGGATTAGTATGGGGGCACTGCATTCCCTTTGTTTTCATGTTTGATGGGGTCCGAGCATTTAGACCCGAACAGCTGGCATTTTGATGGCATGTTTTAGCAATAGGTCAGTAGATGTAAGGCTTCGTTCATATCTGCGTCAGGATTCCGTTCATGGGTTCCATCTGAGTTTTCCGTCAGGGGAACCCATGAACGGAACCCTGACTGAAACAAATGGAAACCATAGGTTTCCGTTTGTATCACTATTGATTTCAATGGTGACGGATCTGGTGCAAATGGTTTTCGCTTGTCACCGTTGTTTAAGAGTTCCATCGTTTTGACGGAATGAACAGCGCAGTTGACTACGGCATTCATTCCATCGAAACGGAAACCAATTGAACCGGATCCGTCACCATTGAAACCAATGGTGATGCAAACGGAAACCTATGGTTTCCGTTTGTTTCAGTCAGGGTTCCGTTCATGGGTTCCCCTGAAAGAAAACTCAGACGGAACCCATGAACGGAGCCCTGACGCAGATGTGAACAAAGCCTTATAAGTACCGAACCCCTTTAAGAATTTTCTATTCAACATTCAAAAAGCAGTTAAGGGTAAGGGTATGTGGACACGACAACGCCAAATACGTCTGAAATTATGGAGCTGTTTTCAGCTCCAGAATTTCAGACGTCTTTACAAGTGCACGCGTTTTTCGCGGTGTCTTTTACGGACGTAATTGAAGCTAGTTTTCATTGGAGTCAATGAAAAACGGCTCCAATTACGTCCCAAGAAGTGTCCTGCACTTCTTTTGACGAGCCGTCTCTTTTACGTGCCGTATTTTGACAGCTCGTCTGCACAGAACAAGACCCATTGCAAGCAATGGGCAGATGTTTGCTGACGTATTGGAGCTGTCTTTTCAGGCGTAATTTGAGGCGTAAAACGCCTCCATTACGTCTGAAAAGAGGTCGTGTGCACATACCCTAAGGGATACATTGGAAAGATATAAAAAGTAACATAATAAAAAAAGGAAAATTTATAAAAATATATATATGTATATTTGAAATGGTTTTCCAGTTTCATGTAAATAAAACGTAATTATTGTAAAATATGAATACAACCTTCTAATATACGTTGTGTGTTTCGATTCTTCCATTTTTAAGATGTCTGCTTGTTGTCAGTGACTGGGATCATTCTTGTTCATCCAGAGGCTTTCAAAGCTAATACTTCCTTACTCTATGGTTGCAGTAATGGATAGATTTTCTACGTTCTACCTAGATGTGGGATGCTTTCATAGGGATGTATATATATATAGGGATGTGTGTATATATATATATATATATATATATATTTTTTTTTACCATCCATACAGAGAAACTCTATAGAAACATCCTCTTTTCCCCAGAGAGCAACCCTTAAGGACCAGCTTTTACAAGAGTGTATATTATAAAGTGGAAGTACTTGAAGTACTCTGTTGTTTATATGATATTTATACCTTCCTGAAGATCCCTTTAAGCACTAATACACTAAGCACATGCACAACATATGTTCCTATATTCCAGGTTACTAAACCTACTCAATGTCTAGGTAAAGATTTACTTTAGTACCATATATTTCCTGTTGTGATAGTAAGTTCTTAACATTTAAAGTGTCAACTGGCCCTTTAATGCACTAAAAACATGGCGTCATTCCCAATATATTGTACTAGGGTACAATGCCCGCCTGCAGCCAGTGTCTTGTGAAAGTTTACACATACGTTTACATTAGGTCCCGCAGAGCTATGTCACATATATCCATACATCACCGTATTACTGCTTGTCAGTGTTTATAAACACACGGTCCCTTGCAAAGGGGTCACCATGCTGTTCCCCCCTTCCCAATAAATCTAGTCCTCCTATCTGCTACCTGCAGTCTTATTTCCATTTAGGCATGGAATGAAGGGGGAGCTGTTTTTACAGCTGTGGTTCTCCGTTTCCAGTGGAAAAAGGATGTCTATAGGCCTCATTAATCACATAATCCCATAGAGGTAAACAGTGGGAGCAGTAGGAGGTGGACTCCCTGTTCTCTGCGGGAAATCAGCTGAATTTTCTCACTGGATCCTATGTGGAGCTGAATCAATGGAAAATGTCCCTCAGCATTGCCCGGCATCATAGAAATGACAGCAGTAAATCAGGATTTGCTCCACACCACAGCGACCTCCTATCTATGACACCTAAGCAGCTCTCAATATAATCCAGTGTAGGCTTCATGAACTGCGACTAGTATATCCAGGAACTGCATGAATAGCAATTCCATAATATAATATTATTATAAGAATAGTTGTGGAAATTTCCAGTTTTATGACCACCTCTGTCTGACGCTTCAATACAGCCCACCAAGAACAATCATCTGCCTTCTGCTGACTAGAGACGAGGAACATTTTTGGGGAATGCTGGTTCAATTGCTTTATCTACAGCCTCAAGGGGTTTTCTCGTCATCGCCTCTTATGGCTTGTCAAACGTAGGGGGGGTTACTACTTGGTTGATCCTCCCATGTAAGTCATGTTCGGTTGAAATGATATTCCTGGCATTTTATTGTGGCAAAAAAATGTTGCGGAATGATGTTAGCTAGGAGGCAATGGGGAAATATAGAATGCGCTACAACCATGGTGGTTTATTTAGGTGGCGGTTTTTAAATTTTTACTTCTTTTTTTTTGGGTCAGTCGCGGTTTTTTTTTTAAGCATTTAGTGGCGTTTTTCTCCCATAGACCTCCCTCAAAAAAAACTTCCCTCATCAAAAAAAGCTGAAAAGTGTCAATGTGTGTTATGTTTTTTTATGGTGTTTTTCTGGCTATTTCAGAATATTTTACATGTCGGACGTGGCGGAATTGCTGTTGAATTCTGCTGTGAACAGTCCGCAGTGGAATTCTGCAGCAGCCGGTTTTTACGTTTGTTTCTATACATTTTTAGGAAACTTAGTTCAGACTGTGTGGAAATTAGGCTGCGGTGCAGAATTTTCCCTCCGCAGCACGCACATGACTTTGCGGAGAAGCGCTGGAATTTCCCTGCGGATTTCTGCCTTTGCAATAGAAAAACTGAAATCTGTGGTAAGTCCGCTGTGATATCTGCAACGTCTGAATTACCTGTCAAATATGCAAATGTTGCTACAGATTCGTTGTGTAATTGCCTTGAATCTGCACCAACATTTACAGCTGAAAAATGCTGGCCTAAATCATGGGTTGCAAAGAAGAATTTTTGCATCATATATTCTTTTAATCACATGATTTGCAATGTGAAAAACGCCACCTAAAATAAATGCACATAGTAAAACACATTATTTGTAAAAAATGCCACCAAAAAGAGGACAAAAAAAAAAGGCTACACAAAAAGTGAGTGTGTGTGTGAAGGAAGCCTTAGAATGTTTTTGTTTTGTTTTGTTTTTTTAGCTGTAGACTCTCTTTATGTGTGAATCTTTAGGCCTTATTTAGACTAACGTGATATACGTCCGTGCAATGCGCGTGATTTTCACGCGCCACGCACGGACCTATGTTCGTTTATGGGGCCGTGCAGACTGTCCGTGAGTTTCACGCAGCGTGAGTCCGCTGCGTAAAACTCACAACATGTCCTATATTTGTGCGTTTCTCGCGCATCACGCACCCATTGAAGTCAATGGGTGCGTGAAAATCACGCGCAGCACACGGAAGCACTTTTACAGCAGTAAAAAGTATGAATGAAAACAGAAAAGCACCACGTGCTTTTCTGTTTACAAACATACAAACAGAGTGTCATAATGATGGCGGCTGCACGAAAATCACACAGCCACACACCATATGGTGATGACACACGAAGCGGTTAAGTACATTTTGCGCGCGCAAAACCCACACGCTCGTGTAAATCCAGCCTTAGGGTAAGGCCACACGGCCCTTTACCTGCAAAATTGTGCGGCCATAAAGGATGTATTAATTAATGGCTGCACTAATTTGCAAAAAAAGGGACATTTTACCCGCCTTAACGTGCGGTCATTAACAGGGTATTTGACAACCGCACCAAACATGGTGCTGGCACGGTTGTTGGCCGTGTCGCGACCGTGTCTGGGCCGCTCCGTGTGGCCTTACCCATAGTCTCTGTCCACTATGATTTCTACAGGCAAACTGATTCAGCATTCTCACTAACACCCAGCATTACCTGCATGTGACTAAGGGGAGATTCACACGAACGTTGCGTTTTTGCGCGCGCAAACAACGCAGCGTTTTGCGAGCGCAAAAACCATTTGACAGCTGCGTGTGTCATGCGTGTCTGATGCGCGGCTGCGTGATTTTCGCGCAGCCGGCATCATAGAGATGAGGCTTGTCAACGCCCGTCACTGTCCAAGGTGCTGAAAGAGCTAAATCTTTCAGCACCCTCGACAGTGAATGCCGAACACAACAGCGAAAAACCTGTACAAAAAAAAGATAAAGTTCCTACTTACCGAGAACTTCCCGGCCGTTGCCTTGGTGACGCGTCCTTGGTGACGCGTCCTTGGTGACGCGCCTCTCTTGACATCGGGCCCCACCTCCCTGGATGACGCAGCAGTCCAAGTGACCGCTGCAGCCTGTGATTGGCTGCAGCCTGTGCTTGGCCTGTGATTGGCTGGAGCTGTCACTTGAACTGAAGTGTCATCCCGGGAGGTCGGACTGCAGGAAGGAGACAGGAGTAATCGGTAAGTTAGAACATCGGGTTTTTTTTACAGGTTAATGTATTTTGGGATCGCAAGTCACTGTCCATGGTGCTGAAACAGTTTAACTCTTTCAGCACCATGGACAGTGACTATCTCCTGACGTCGCGTACCGATAATTTTTTTGCCGGGATCGGCCAAAACGAGTTTGGCCGAACCCGGTGAAGTTCGGTACGCAAAGACACTCCGTTTGGATGTTCGGAAACAGAAAAGCACGTGGTGCTTTTCGGTTTTCATTCATCCTTTTCACTGCTGTTGCGCGAATCACGCTCGTCCCACGGAAGTGCTTCCGTGTGGTGCGCGTGATTTTCACGCACCCATTGACTTCAATGGGTGCGTGATGCGCGAAATACGCAGAGTTATTGAACCTGTCGCGCATTTTGCGCAGCAGACAAACGCTGCGCAAAAAGCACGGACTGTCTGTACTGCCCCATAGACTTGTATTGGTCCATGCGTGCCGCGTGAAAACCACGCGGCCCGCACGGACCGAATACACGCTCGTGTGAATCCCCCCTAACCCTGAATGGAAGGTGCGCTGGGTTTATATAGGAGGCACTTGATTAATGGCAGGTGAGGCAGAGCTGCAGGCAGCCACACAAAGTCTCTTTATCTTCCTTTGATCTGATTTCGTTATGTGTATAAAGATTGTAAGACACTTTTTATTTTGACCCCTTCCCTCCGCAGCAATTTTTCTGATTTTCATTTTCACGTTTTTCCTCCCCACCTTCCAAAAGTCATAACTTTTTTCTTTTTCCGTCGATAAAGCCGTATGAGGGCTTGATTTTTGCTGGACAAGTTGTAGATACTATTTATTGTAGCATATAATGTACTGAAAAACTGGCAAAAATGTATTTGTGGGAGAGAATGGGAAAAAAAACCTGTAATTCCTCCATTGTTTTTTGGGTTTCGTTTTTAGTAAAAATGACATGTTAACTGTTAGGGCGGATTCACATGAACGTGAGTGTTTCCCGCGCGCATAAAACGCTGCGTTTTGCGCGCGTGTCAGCAGCGTGACAGCTCCGTGTGCCATGTTCATATGGATGCGCGGCTGCGTGCTTTTCGCGCAGCCGCCATCATTATGACACTCAGTTTGGATGTTTGTAAACAGAAAAGCACGTAGTGCTTTTCTGTTTACATTCATACTTTTACTGCTGTTGCGCGAATAACGCGCGTCCCACGGAAGTGCTTATGTGGGGCATGCATGATTTTCACGCACCCATTGACTTCAATGGGTGCGTGATGCACGAAAAACACCAAAATATAGAACATGTCGCGAGTTTTACGTAGCGCACTCACGCTGCGCAAAACTGACGGACAGTCTGCACTGCCCCATAGACTTGCATAGGTCCATGCGACCCGCGTGAAAACCACGCGGGCTGCACGGATGCAAATCACGTTCATGTGAATCCGCCCTTATCCTGTGGATCAATACGATTACACCGGTACCAAATTTATATAGTTTTTTTTTCATTTTTTACTTCTTATACAAGGTTAAAAATAATTGTTAAAAATAAAATTTGTTTTGTGTCGCCATTATCTGAGAGTCATAACTTTTTTATTTTTCCGTCGATTGAGCGGTATGAGGAATTATTTTTTACGGGCTGAGCTGTAGTTTATATTGGTACCATTTTGGGGTACATAAGACTTTTTGATCACTTTTTATTAATTTTTGTGGGAGATGAAGTGACCAAAAAACATTATTTTGGCACTTAAATTTTTTTTTTACAGCGTTCACCGTGCAGATTAAATATTGCTATATTATAATTGTTCAGACTTTAATGGATGCAGCGATACCGGATATGTTAACTTTTTTTTTTACATTGCTTTTGGGGTAAAATGTATTTATTTTATTTTTTATTTTTAGGAGACTTGAACCATCGATCGTTGGATCAAATGCACAATATACTGCAATATTAATGTACTGCGGTATATGCTAATTCTGACAGGGCTTAATAGTACAAAGATGGCAGACCTAGGGGTCCCATGCTGCCATGATGGCACCCCGCAATAGCGTCGCAGGGGTGCGACTGAATCTCAGAGGCGTCCACCCTCTGTTTTTAACGGCTTAATAGCGACAGCTCTCTACACTGAAGTTTCGGCTAACTTAACAGCCAAAACGCTCATCTCATGGAGCGGGCTTAGCCCGTGAGCCCGCTCCATATTCCCCCACCTGACCTCGTATATATACAACGGATACATTTACATAATTAGATATGAGATAAAGTTTAGTTCCACAAATAAATAGTAAAGATGTAATTCTGCACAACATACTGTATCCTGCGGCAATGTACAGAGATCTTCATCACTCACGTCGGCTCTTGTTCCCATTATGGCTCACAATCTAAATGCTAAATTATCAATATATCAACGTGTTTTTTGGAGTACGGCAGGAAACCTACGCAAACACGAAGAGAACATACGAGCTCCATACAGACATTGTCCTCGATTGGATTCAAACCCAGGGCACCAGCGCTGCTAACCACTAAGCCACTCCATACAAAGGTATATACAGCATTGTAACTTGAAGCCTCTAGACCTCAATGCAAAATCTGTAATAGGGCCCCCCACCTACAATGTGCCATTTCTAATACTAGTATCTTCTTATGTTTCAGAGGGGCCTGTGGGCCCCCGCAAGCATCGGGGCCGGGGTGTGATGGCTACCACTGCACTTTCTATAGCTGCGCCCCTGGGTATTTGCTGGTGTATTCATGCACACACATATATACACACACTTTGTGAGTTAAGTTTATATTATTAGACTTCCCTAGTTTCGCTCCTGTAAACATCAGCCATAGAGACTGCATTAGCTATGAAAGTCGTTTTTACAGGGGAAACCATTGTAAAGTGCTCTATATCCTGTGTTAGCTCAAAATACATTTCAATTCGTTCGCTGATCACAAGTTAATTTCGCTCTGTAACATAGCTGCTACATAAAAAGCCAATGGGGATCTGCTGCAACTGCGAAGAAAACATTTTCATATTAGGAAATTGCGAGGCAAACCAATTTAAAGTATATTTCTATGTAAATTCTTGAAAAACTTGGCATTTCTTGCTGTCTTCACTTCTAGTATTTATTTTCCTCTGTTTTTACCTACCCTTATTCCCCCATGAGCTATATCTTCAGCTTCAAAAATACGTTTCTTCCCAATGAAAGTAATGTCAGAATGCGGTTTCCTGTAATGTGATTCAAAGTATTGTGCAATCTATCCCACATGTCTTGGATTTTGGACTAGAAATTTTACTGTAAAACAGGTCTTTTGTATCCATGTTATAATAAAAAAGTTAAGGGAAAAAAATAATGTAATGTTACAGTTGACAATTTGAATGCACAACATATTGGCAGCAGATAAAGGATATGCTATGAAGTGAAAAGGAATGAAAGGTGACTGGGTGAAAAATGTCTAGAAGGTGATCCCCATAAGAAATATTATCTTCAATCTACGAGGCTTCAGCTATCCCTACCCATTCAAGTCTATGTTGTACAACACACAACGCACATCAATATATTTTACTCCATTGTAGAAGGCCAATAAGAGCAGTGGTTTCAAACATGTGTATCTCCACTGTTGCCCAGCCACCAGTTGTAGACCACTGCGATAGACACGTGTGTACACAGATACATTCTTCTAAATTATCCACCAATTTTGGCTAGGACACACTAAATTTGATAAATGTCATTCATCACTAATCCAGCAAGCAGGGATGTGGCCACAGTGGGTGCAGAGGTAGCAGTCGTACCTGTCCCCTGGTGCCTGAGTAAGCCCTAGAGGCCCCTATTCCTTTTAAGAAGACACAAGTATTGTATTTAAAACATGGTGGGTAGGGAGACCGTTTTGATTTATGGTATAGGAGTTTCAAAAACTAAGGGGGGATTCACACGAACGTGTATTGGGTCCGTGCGGGCCGCGTGGTTTTCACGCGCCACGCACAGACCAATACAAGTCTATGGGGCAGTACAGACAGTCCGTGCTTTTTGCGCAGCGTTTGTCCGCTGCGCAAAAAGCGCGACATGCTCAATATCTCTGCGTATTTCGCGCATCACGCACCCATTGAAGTCAATGGGTGCGTGAAAACCACGCAGGTCGCACGGAAGCACTTCCGTGCGAACCGACTGTTTCGCGCACCAGCTGTCAAAAGGATGAATGTAAACAGAAAAGCACCACGTGCTTTTCTGTTTCCAAACATCCAAACGGAGTGTCTTTGAGATGAGCGAACGTGGACAACCGAACCGAACTTCACCGGGTTCGGCCGAACTCGTTTTGGCCGAACCCGGCAAAAAAATTTCCGGCACGCAACGTCAGGAGATAGTCACTGTCCAGGGTGCTGAAAGAGTTAAACTGTTTCAGCACCCTGGACAGTGACTTCCGATCCCAATATACATGAACGTGTAAAAAAAAAAAAGAAGTTCTGACTTACCGATAACTCCCGGCTTCTTCCTCCAGTCTGACCTCCCGGGATGACAATTCAGTCCAAGTGACAGCTCCAGCCAATCACAGGCCAAGCACAGGCTGCAGCGGTCACATGGACTGCCGCGTCATCCAGGGAGGTGGGGCCCAATGTCAAGAGAGGCGCGTCACCAAGGACGCATCACCAAGGCAACGGCCGGGAGGGAAGTTCTCGGTAAGTACGAACTTTTTCTTTTTTTTAAACAGGTTTCTCGATATTGTGATCGCCATTCACTGTCGAGGGTGCTGAAAGAGTTAACTGCCGATCAGTTAACTCTTTCAGCACCCTGGACAGTGACTGACGTCGACTACACTCATCTCTATGATGGCGGCTGCGCGAAAATCACGCAGCCGCGCATCATACACAAATGACACACGCAGCTGTCAAGTGGTTTTTGCGTGCGCAAAACGCAGCGTTTTTTGCGCGCGCAAAAACGCAACGTTCGTCTGAATCAGCCCTAATACTGCAGCTGTGCCCAACTTTGAGGAACCAGTTAAAACAATTGGGAAATCTCGAGTCTTTTCTCGGCATACAAAAAAAAAAGGCCCAAAAGGGGCATTTTATGCCGCTTTCGCCACTTTTTAAAATATGATACTTGGCTTACAAAAAAACGGCTGGGCCACCGCAAAGCAATAGATGAATTATAATTTACAACATAAAAGTGGTGTAAATTATCGTAGAAATCTAGGCCAGCTCCTGGCTGCGGTAGATTAAATCCTGTGGGGTATAGCAAGTTAGAGCCCCATGCTGGGTCCTACATTGTCCCCTCCTTCAGACTAACCTCCATCGGACAAAAATGATAAAAAAAAAAAAAAAATTGTTTACTTCACTGCTATTTTTGGCTTCATCCCGCCGGGTCCACTCAGACTCTCAATGCAGACATTAAATTCCCCACCCTTTAACCTCTATCCGCACTACAACGTACTATTGCGTCGTGGTGGGGGGGTGATGTTTTGAGCCGTCTCATCCGCTTAGCCCGCTCCGTACGAAGCGTGTGTCAGCTATGTATTACAGCTGTCACCCGGGACTAACGGCCAGGAAAAGCGACCGCGCTGTTCCTGGCCATTTAACCCCTTAGATGCTGCGATCAATCACGATCGCAGCATCTAATATGTTAAAAAGAAGGGGGTGCCCCCCTCTGACAGCTCATATGCTCCCTACCACGCAATCAGGGGTGCCATTGGTTGTCATGGTAGCCCAGGGGGCTAATGAAGGCCCCCCAGGGCTGCCTTTCTTAATCTCCTGTTAAGCCCTGCCTCTGGCCTGACAATATACTGTAATATACTAGTATCGCGGTGTAGGGGTTCAATTCTCCAAGGGGGACTAATAAAAATGTGTAAAAAAAATTATTAAAAGTTCAAAAAACCCCAAGAAAAACATTCAAACACCAGAATCACTGTTGTTTAGTCACTTCATATCCCACCAAAAATTAAATAAGAATAAAAAGTGATTAAAAAGTCTATTGTAGCCCAAAATGGTACCAATAGAAACTATTAATACTATAAATCTCGCCCCGCAAAAAATAAACCCTCATATTGCTCAAAATAAAAAAGTTATGGCTCTCAGAATGTGGCGACAAAACACACATTTTCTTTTTAACAATTAGTTTCTTCCTGGTAAAACATAAATAAAACTATACATTTAGTATCGCCGTAATCATATTGGCTGGTAGAATAAAGTTAACATGTCATTTTTAACATAGGGTGAAAGCCGTAAAAACTAAACCCCTCAAAAGATTGAGGAATCACAGTTTTTTTCCTATTCCACAACACAATTTTTTTCCAGGTTCCCAATACATTATATGGTACAATAAATGATACTGTGAAAAACTACAACCCGTCCCGCAAAAAACAAGCCCTCATATGACTTTATCGACAAAAAATAAAAAAGTTAGGGCTTTTGGAAGGTGGGGATGAAAATATGAAAATGAAAATCCAGAAAGGGAATGGGTTAATAATAATGTGTCGGCAAATTTCAGCCTATTGTGTGTGCACTCTGGGGGCTAGTGTAAAAACAAAATAATTTTAGGATTACCTTTATATAAATACTGACATCCAAAATCAAAATATAAAACGTCCCTAAAAACTATAACAAAAATGTATTTTTATAATAATTGCCTGATTTAATAATATGTCATTTTTTGATGCTACATATCCTATTTTAACTCATCCTACAGGTTCCGAACCCAGGAAAATTTTGTTTCCTGCCCCCCAGCCAATATTTATTAACTATAGCAGGTCTCAATAAGGGCTTTCTTATTAACCCCCTGCAGCCTGCAGTTCCTGGCCCATTGCAATACGCCTACAAACAAATTTTCCTAGTCACTTACTGCCAACAACAAGGCCTAGAATGGTTCCTTTGTTTATATTCGTTTTTAATGTTGCATATTAAGAATACACAATAGATGTTTCTGATAATTCTAGAAATAAAACTAAATTCATTTATTCCAAATATTGAAAGCTTCCATTTTCTGCCTGAAAGAACTTGTTTTGTGGCTTTATGTCATTTGTCAAATACAGTTTTGTCTTGAATTTGCTTCCTTTCCAAGAATTTCGCCAATACATTACAGGGATGATTAAAGCCATACTGTTCGGAGCAGCATTGATGTGATGTGTTTAATAGATTCCTAGGGACGTTCAGAAACATGTTTGACAGTTGAACATATCGCACCTAATCACGCTAACGTACTGCAGGCGACATGTAACCTACCGTGGACTGGAAACTGCTGTCATTGTTTGCATTGACTTTACGCAAGTAGATGAAAAACATATTCATTTATTGACTACAAGACACTGTACAGTTTCACTAAAATGGATAACACCAGCTTTGGTGAACCTTAAGTGAACCGATTAAGAAATTGCTTCTATAACAATCCCCTAGTAAATATCTCCTATTGGAATTGGTCCTTTTAAAAGCAGAACCTCATGTACACAATTGTATTACTGCTTCATAAAACCTCTGAGCCGCCTATTTTATTCGGAGGTATACAAAGTCCAATGATCACAGAGTGGATGACTCGTTTACAATGAAGGTTCCCATTGAATGACAGCAAGCAGAGATTTTTAAAATCAAGAAAGTATATTGAAAATTTTTATAATTTTTTATAATACAAAGAATAACGTCTATTTGCTGAAACCGTAAAATCCCTAGCTGTCATCATACTAATATCTTCAACATGTAAAATAAATAATTTCATTATGCTCGACTGCTGCCAAGAATAGGACTTGTCTATGGTTGAGCTACTTATTTGAGCATACATATGTATAGTCTCGATTCTGCGCTGCTGCTTCCCTTCAGCCATATGTGGTGGCAACAGTTGCTTGCCTGGGAAGGAACCATATGCCCAAAGGTTATTACTCCCTCCTATGACAATGAATTCTCATTTTTGTGCTTTGTATATATAAATAGGAAAGAAAATATAGTTAAAACAATACTGGCAGGTCCCATTGAAATAATTAAAGGGGCTGTCTAGTTTAGATAACCTATTTTCATACACTCTGCTCAAATTCCTCATCTCTTGGCCAGAGTAGAGAGCAGCTACAAAGAGCGTCTCTCGCTCTGGAGGACCTGTCCTGGCCTGCATTACACAAACACCCCATTGATTTGTATGAGTACTGTGTAATACTCAATTTCTCCTGTGGTGGCACTGCAGGGAAATTGAACATTTACTACCAGGTATACCCACAGAATTAAGCTGATCGTTTGGGGGTCCTAGCAGGGGGGGACACTTTGTAATCAGGTTATTGTCAAGAGACCCTTCTAACAAGTAGGGATTGTCCAACCCCTTTAAGGAGCTGTCCCATCAGTACAACTCCTATTCATATGCCTTATTAGGACATATGGATGACAAAGGGGGGACCTCACTTGGGGCTTCCCTTTATGAACTAGAGCAGAGAACCAATAACAAACAAAGACTCCCTTTCATGTTATACTACAGTTCTCCTGTAGTGGTCACTGTATGGGAAAATTATCCACCAACCTCAGCTGTATTCTGGGGATCTCAGGGGCCATATCCTCTCATACTGGAAACGGATTCTGTGATGAGACAACCCCTTTTAATGCTATTCTATGTCATTATTTTCCATACATGTAGGGAAGGAGAAAAGAAAGATGTGAGACTATAACATACTACATCTTATTGTATGGTAGTACTTGCCTAATAGTTACGCGCCTTTGCTCGCAGGTGATCATCAATTTTTTTTAATCGCTTTCTGGTTTCATCTATTTCCATAAAGATCTGGATTAGAAGCAAATCTCAGGCCAAATATATAATACGGAAATTAAAAGTAAATTGAATTAATGTATATGTGTTTGAATTCGATTCTCTAGTGTGTTCGGGCTTGGGAGGATTTATATATAGAGCCGCTCCTGTGTAATCTTTCTTTTTTAGACCTGCAGAGAAAACAAAGCTGTTGATTTAAGATAGTTAGCACAAAGGATTGAAGTGACTTGCAGGAGGCCGGGGTTAAAGTTCACAACACGAGGCCTACTGATTTGGGATTAAAGTCAAGTTTCTGTAGTGATGGAAAAAACGTTTGACGCTTTTCCTCAATGACTCCTGCTAACACGAGCCAGCTGAGTGAACACAAACAGAGGTGCTGGAGCAGGCACAAATCCTCACTTCCTCTGAAATTTCCAGCTCACTTTTTTCCTGCCGAATTCCAGACAGATGAAATTTTCCTGGCTCCCTCCTATTGTTGGCAATATCTTTCATCTACATGGCTGTAAATCAGGGAAAATTGAAGGATTTCTATCTGACCGACAGCTCGAAATGATCTAATGTGAGTAGATTCTTATTGTGTCGCTCATGTTTAATTATTTATAATGACGTTCAAAGAAGTATCTCCACCGGGCCGCAAAGAGCCGACCGCAGGTGTGCTGGGGTGAGGATCTCTACAGGGGATAATATCACGGGCTATGGTTCAGTGACCTTGCTGCTACTACTATTACCAGTCTCTCATCTGCTAGGCCTACACATACATCACTGCTATTATAAATTTATCAAACAAATAAAAGCCTATTATATATACATATATATATATATGTATATATGTGTATATATATATATATATATATATATATATATATATATAAAAAAGATATATATATAGTATATTATTCTTGTCGACATTGCGTAATGCTTTAGTGACAACGTTGATGTCTTTTGAAGCCAGACGGGACAGGTCTTGGTGTCGCTGCTTCAAATCACTGCTGTAAACTAGAATGTCATGTGCCGGGTAGTCAGAGCCGGGAACCCTGGGGAGAAAATAGAAGCGCTTCTGTCTTCTCTTGAAATCTACATAGCGCTCAATGAACGCTACCTAGTGAATAGTGTTCACCAGGTGCCCTCCGGAATGGCAGAGCTGCAGGGTCTTAGCAGACGTAGATCAGTTCTGCCAGTGACTAGTGTCTCGACAAGGGGCTGTTTTCACCTAAACTCTCACCATAGCCACCCTGTTCAACTGAGATACATATTATAAATCAAAACAACCAAAAACAAAATAGGGAACCCATTTTAATACTTTATTTTAGTGTCAATTTGCAAATTTAAAGAATAAAGAACTTTAAATTAAAAAATATATATATTTTTTTAGATCCTTCTTTTATACTTTACCCCTAATAACAATAAAACAGGGGGGAAAATGATCTAAAAAAAAAAAAGGCATTAGAAATATCCCCATGTGTAAACCGTTAATGTTATGAAATTATAATGCACAGTACACACAATAAAATGAAGCATTTCTTTGTATTTTGAGATATCTCCATCTATTATAATTATGGCATTTTGCATGAAGATGATATTTAACACATTGCTGACATGTCTACTTCCACTGGTTGCATACTAGAAATTAATGAGCTATGTAATTTATTAGGCTGAGCAGAAAACAAATCTCATGAAGAAGACCACGATGAAGAAGACCACGTTCACATGGGTATCTAGGGGGCAGTGGATTAAGGAAGTATCAAATCCTTGATGATGTTCCTGGCGGGTTGCTCCATTGATAGGAACTCGACTCTCTCATCCTTTAAAAGGAGCTCTTGATGGTCATACCCTAACAAGTTAGGATAGAGGTACCAGAACTCTTTGGGGTTGTTAAAGATGGCAGCCTTGGGTTTTCATTCTTCCACTATATCAGAACTTGTGTTCGGTTGACCTGGGGCAAACTCTGTTCCTATTGAGCAGTGACAGTGAGTAACTTTAGGCAACTAGCTGGAGGCTGAAATAGGTCCTAATGGGCACCACACTTCTTCCATGCTACTACCAATTTTCATTACAATGAGCCCCAAAGACAACTTGGTGGAACACTGGGGGTTCCTGGAATCTACCTTATGAAACATTGTTCCAGATACTATTTTAACATTCAGATTCTAGAATACTGCAAGGACTTATCTCGCTTTTACGTTACATGCGTTAATTTAACTTTGCAGAACATTAAGATGAATATGTTCCGTTCACTCACACACTTGTCACAAGAGCACAATCCTACTGGAACTCTGTCATCACACAGGAAAGTGTCTTCTGATGAATTGTTTTGTCAAGTGAAAAGAACGGAAATCTGCCTCCGTCTGTTAGAAATGAGTTGTGACCGCATTGGGCCGGCAAATGACTTCATGAACAATATTGGAGGAAACAATTTAATTATCAATGGTCCATTTACTAATTTCTTTGTCATATGCATTTCACGTACTGGACTTTGTAGCAGCAACCATGTTGCTAGGTGTTGTGAAAACAATGTCACATAGTGTAGCTTAGTGTAGTCATAGGGTTATGTACGTCTTGTTCACATCTGAGTCCTGGTTTTCGTTTTATACATGTTATATTATGTAACAGAAACAAGGTGCCCGATGGAGCCCATTGACTTATTATGGGGTCCATTGGATTCCGTCGTGGTGTCTGCTATTTTGATCGGAAAAAAAGCATTGCACGTTCCATCAAATATGAAGGAATCTGCAATGGAGGCCCTGAAGGTAGTGGTCAACCAAACAAATTCCAGCTTTTTTTTTTTTAAAGAAAAGCCAGACAATTATGTGATATCTTCCACATATCTAACATTTGTGGAATGGCTTGTATCACTTTTCCCTAACACACACACACACACACACACACACACACACACACACACACACACACACACACACACACACACACACAAAATTTCATATGTAGGAAATAAATCTATTAGGGTATGTTCACACGTAGTGTAATTGTTGCAGATTTTCTGTCTAGCTCTGCTGGCGAGAAATGTGCAGCGTATGGCAGAAATTTGGATGCGTTTTTAATAAATATCATCTACACGCTGCAGAAAATCTCCATACATGCACTGACCTGCAGCACAGATTTTTTTTAGTGCGTATCATATTGCTGCAGAATGGTTGCTCATTTGTTGTACATTTTCCTCATTCAGATTAATAAGGAAGGGAAATTCTCAACAAAGTAAATGTTGCGTTTTTGTGCTATGGAATAGCTGTATTTTCACAGCAAAAATCGCAACTAGAAAAAAAAAACATTTTTCTTACTTAAAATAAAACAAAGACCATATTCAAGTCCCCTGTTGCTCCCGTAGCGTCGTGTCCCAGCTCCCCTGGTTGGTTTGTGTTGATCCGGCAACCTGGGATGATGTTTTTTTTTCCATGTCACCATTACAGCCAATAGCAGGCTGCAGCATCAAATTGGACAAGACCACATCCCAGGAAGCCCGCTCAACAGAGACAAACCAATGGGAGCAGGGATGCATCACTATGGGAGCGCCAGGGGAGGTGAGTATAGTCTATTTTTGTATTCCCTCTTTTTCCCTGCAGCAGCAAATCCGGACGGAAATATGCACTAAATCAAACATGATTTGTTGCGGACCATTGACTGAAATTTCCTGCAGAATTTGGGTCGGATTTGTTGTGGAGTTGTCTGCAGCTTGTTTTGTCTTCCTCTAATAGTACATCCTGGTGCCATCTCTTACCCGGGTAAGCAACCCAGACACACTTGGCCATCCACATGCAGCAAGCTGCGATGTTGTGCATGTTCTGACACCTTCCTATCATAGCAAGCATAGACTTTTTCAGAAAATTGTGCTACAGAGCACTTCTGTGGAATTGGCCCAAACAGGCTAACCTTTGCTCCCCACACGCATCAATAAGCCTTGGGCACCCATGACCCTGTTGCCGCTTTACCAATATTCTTCATTAAACCACTTTTGGTAGGTACTAACCACCCACAAGACCTGCAGTTTTGGAGATTATCTGAAACCGTTTTCTAGCCGTCACAATTTGGTCCTTGTCAAAATCACTCAGATCCTTACATTTGTCTATTTTTCCAGCTTTTAGCACATCAACTTCAAGGTCTGACTGTTTATTTGCTGCCTAATATATCCCACCCCTTGTCATACGCCATTGTAACAACCCACTCAATGTTAACTTCACCCATAGGTGAATATATTAATGTCACTTATTGACTTCGGAGTAATTTATTAAGAGGCTCCAAAGCAGACCCCAATGAGACATTGTGGGTGATGGAGATAGAAAATTACAATTTAGAATAGAAACAAGGTGCCCGAAGGAGCCCATTGACTTATTATGGGGTCCATTAGATTCCGTCATGGTGTCTGCCATGCTCCATGGCAACTTTTGGTTGCAATAAAAACTAAGAATTTCTGACATGGTCGGAATTCTTGCGATCATTTCAAATTACCTTCAGATTTTCCTCCATAGGGCAACATTGATATAATTATGTTATAGGTGTAGTACATCAGTTTACCTATCTAAAGTTGCCAGTTTTTGTCATTTTGTCTACCTCAGTCACACACTGGAGACATTTTCCTAAGAAAACAACGTGTCACCAAGTTTTTGGACTTTGGGTAAAAATGAGAGTTACTGTAGGAAAACTATGAACATTTTTACAGTCTTGACCCAGACAATGCCTTGTTCAGAATCGAACTCTCAGCCCCTCTGCTGCAAGAAGACGATCCTAATGACTTTACCACCATGCAGATCAAGGTTCTCTGGTAGATCTGAGACGACATGTTGACTAAAGTCTTTTAGTATGAAGGATGTTCTTTGAATACTGTGCTCTTAGTTCACTTCTGTTGGACTTCTTGCTCCCTGGACAGCTGCACCTGGTCTACTGACATAAAGATTTGATGGTATTACTCTGTCCTAGTCTAGGTATGGAGAAAACGTTTCTTATGACTGCACGCAAGACCATTATTAAGGTGCTGGGTTTAATGAAGTGACGTGTGTATGGGTACGGTCACACTCTTACTTTATTAACTGGCTTGCAGGTATTTCTTGGAGAAGAATGTAGATCCACTTGTAAGAGACCCACTGTGCAACTGTTAAGGAAAGCAATATATGAATAGTGATTCCCAGTCTTCTCTCCTTCCTTTCTTCCACTAATAAAATCCGTCCAGATGTCTAGCCAACAGCAGGACACCCACAGCCCAGCTCCAGGAAGACCAAACTGGAAGATGAACGTGTTTGGAAGAATGATGTCATCCCGTCTGTGCCTCAAAGAAAGGTATGCAGAAAAAAGTCACCAAAAACACTAATGGAAGGAGCAGACACTTCACAAAACCAGTTCAGAGAAGAGGAGGAGTAAACGTATATACATGGAATATGGTGGTTTTTTTTAACTTTTAGAATAGTTTATGGAAACTGTCTGTACCAACGTTTCCAGTCATCTCAGTCGTTGTGATATTTATATCTTTACACTTTTTATACCTTATCCAATATTAGATCTCTACTATGCATATAATATGCAAAGTACATCAAATCGTCTTGAGATCTGATGTTAGTAACATTAACTTTAGTATTACAGGCAATGTTCTTTAATCTGGCTTTACTGGGACCGAATAGGGGCCGGATTAGAAAACATTTTGGATTACTAGGTAAATAGCTATGAAGGAAAGTATATAAAACTCACTTGTAAGGATTAATGCACACGGCCATTCTATGGTTTCGTACAAATTGTGAGATACTGTACCAATAGAAGTCTACAGAGCCAATCTTCTACCACCAATTGCCTCAGAGTGTATACAGAATATACATATTATGCATTGCTTTTAGGAGGGGTAAAACTTTTTTTTCCCTATATATCAGAGATAGCATATCTATAAGACTAAGCCTCCTATAGCTACACCGCTGGATAGAATTGGATGCATTGTCCCAGCAGACAGGATCACACGTGATAGGCTTAGATACAGGGCCCCAGGAGACAGTATCACACATGATAGACTTGGATACAGTGCCACAGCAGACAGTATCACACATGATAGACTTAGATACAGGGCACCAGCAGTAAGTATCCTTGTACTAACATATGTTCACCCCCCCCCCAAAAAATGTGGGTGCGTGTATCTATATATATATATATAGACAGCTTATCTGTAGCACTCTGACCCTATAGCTATGGATAGGATTAAATACTGTGGCTCAGCAGACAGTATCACACATGATAGGATTAGATACAGTGGCTCAGCAGAGAGTATCACACATGATAGGATTAGAAATAGGGCCCAGCTCGCTGAATTGTTTTGCTTTTTTATGTTACTTATTTTTTTGTGTTCGTGTTTTTTGACAGGTTCCGTCATTGGAATATGTCGGATTCGAGGACTACTTCGATGACGGCTTTTTTTATTCTCAATAAAATGGTTAATAAGGGTTGTGTGTTTTTTTTTTTAATTCAATAAAAAAAAAAATTCTATGTCCTTGTATTTTTTTAAACTTTATTACTACTGCCTTAGTAATGGTGGCTGGCTGATTGACAGCGTCCATTACTAAGGTGGGGCTTATTGTTAGCCAGTGCAGAGGCTAACACTAACCCCCATTATTACCATGGGGCACCAGGGGTACTGGGAAGAGCCAGGTACGATCCAGTACCTGACCGTCTGTAGCGATGGCCGGGTACTGGGGCGGCCGCAGGCTGGTATTATTAACACTAAGCCCCACCTTAGTAATGGACACTGTCAATCAGCCAGCAGCTATTAATGAAGCAGTAGTATTAAAGTTTAAAATAAAATAGAAAGATAGATAAAATATTTTATTAAAATAAAACCCCCACACAACCCCCATTAACCATTTTATTAAGAATAAAAAAAGCCGTCATAGAAGTAGTCCTCAAATCCGATGTAGTCCAATGACCGAACCTATAAAAAAACAGTAACACAAAGAAACAACCCATTAGTAACACATGTGGTAGGCTTAGATACAGGGCCCATGTTTCATACTGTACTGTCTGTTAGACCATGTATCTAAGCCTACCTTGTGGTAGGCTTAGATACAGGGCCCCAGCAGACAGTAATCTTATACTGTATAAGATTAGTGTCTGCTGGGGCCCTGTATCTAAGGCTACTATATAGTAAGCTTAGATACAGGGCCCATCAGACAGGATCAGACATGGACCATATATCTAAGAATGCCACGTGATAGGCTTAGATACAGGGTCCATGTGTGACACGTTCTGTTAGACACTGTATGTAAGCTTACCTGAAGGCAGGCTTAGAAACAGGACCCCAGCAAACCATAATGTTACACTTACCTCCTCTTCGGCTCTGGGTGCAGTGGATGTCCCAACACAATCTAGCGGCGTGACGTTATCCACGGCGCACAGCTCCGTGACGCCATGACGCGAGAAGACGTCAGGACTTCCTCTGCGCTCGGGAAGGAAGATGGGTAAGTATGTGTCATTACAATAATAACAGGGGCCCGTGTATTTTATTACATAGCTGGTTCTTCCTAATTATCATCTGTACATGATGGCATGACGTCTCGTGGATCGTGTCACTTGATTGGTGCAAAAAGTCACCGCCGTATGATATTAGCATGGCTGGAATATCCGTCATAGCATATTTGTATTACGTGTGTCACAAGGCCTAGGGTGGACTTACCATGTGCTATGGAGAAACTCAAGTAGGATCATGCCATGCAGCCTGACAACTTAGCTTGAGAAGACACGGGCAGCAGGCGTGTTGGGTGCTGGGCCTTAGGCTTCATTCACATTGCTGTATTATGGATCCATCTTGTGTAGAATCCATGAGAAAGAAAAAGTTTCATTGTATGCAATGCTTCTAGGGGAGAATATGGTGCTGTGGGGAAGCAGTATACAAAATTACTACGGCTCCATAATACAGAACCATAGAGACCCCGTGTACCACTGTACAGGCTTTACCGTGTGCATGACGGCTTACATCCAGACTGGAAATTCCTGCCTTATTGAGTGAATTCAGTAGAGGATTCAAAAAGATTTGACCACAGGTTCTATTTATGTTATTTTGTGAAATTGTCCATAATTTCTTATTTTATTAAGGAATAGTTTTCCATGGCCACGGAACAGAATTTTCCATTCGAAGACCTGAAGATTGTTGGAACATGGTGAGAGATGCCAAAAACTGGAGAAATCTAATGCTGTGTTTAGGCCCTTGAGTAGCATATGATGAGTGTAAAGTTGAAACATCTTTCCACCAAATAATAAACCATTATTCCATTTCAGTTTTGACAAATTGCTTTGCGTTTGTTCACGTTGAATGTGCTTTTGTGTATGTCATGTTCTTCATATCTATGCTTCTATTCATGATCTATGGCTGTTCTTATTAAATATGAAGCAGTTGGAACATTTCGGGACTGCATCACTTCATTTGATAAATTGAACAGCAATATTAAAAGTCACAATGAGTTATTTGTCCAATGAGTTGCTCTCTTTGCCTTGACTGCAGAACACGTCTGAAAGTAGGATCTCAGTAATGGTGTCCATGTGGACACGCTTAGACAACTGACTCCTACTCACCACTCTCAACAAGCTCTGGTTCTAGTGAGTGACGATAGGATAAGATGACTGAGATCTCAATGGATCACAATAGATCTAATGCTGCTCAACACACATTTCTAATTGGTCCCAATTTAGTCCTAAAAGAAAGCCATCTTTGTGGCCAATTTTAGACAGGCAGTAATATAGTTGTATGTTAGTCGGCTGCCACACCAGGATACCATGTTGTTCTGCTGGACGGCACTTAGATCACCATAGAACACTGCATACAGATTCTAAGAGGGAACCAGCAGAATTTTTTCTTTCACTTGGGAGTGGATAGAGAAGGTTTGCAGCTTAAAATCAGTACAAGACAATAAAGGAAGGTATTTCCAATGTTAATCGCGACTTTATTAAGAAATCATAATGTACTTCTAGAGGGGGCAGGCGGGATCTGGCAGGAAACTTGGCAGTGAACTGGTTTATAACATTCAGGTACAAACAAAGACCGTCTTTTTTTTTTTTCGATGGAAACAGCGCCACACTTGTCCATGAGCTATGTCTGTTATTGCAGCTCAGCCCTGAACACTTAGGGTATGTGCACACGTAGTGGCCAAAAACGTCTGAAAATACAGAGCTGTTTTCAAGGGAAAACAGCCCCTGATTTTCAGACGTTTTTTGAGCAACTCGCATTTTTCGCGGCGTTTTTCGCGGCGTTTTTTACGTCCGTTTTTGGAGCTGTTTTCATTGGAGTCTATGAGAAAACAGCTCCAAAAACGTCCAAAGAAGTGTCCTGCACTTCTTTTGACGAGGCTGTATTTTTACGCGTCGTCGTTTGACAGCTGTCAAACGACGACGCGTAAATGACAGGTTGTCTGCACAGTACGTCGGCTAACCCATTCAAATGAATGGGCAGATGTTTGCCGACGTATTGGAGCCCTATTTTCAGACGTAAAACGAGGCATAATACGCCTCGTTTACGCCTGAAAATAGGTCGTGTGAACCCAGCCTTAAGAATGAGCTGCAATACCAGATAAATCCAACAAACAAGAGTGGCACTGTTTCTGGAAGAAAAAAAAAACCTTGCCGTTTTTTCATCCCCGTCTTCCATAAAAGTCATAACTTTTTTATTTTTCAACATAGTCGTATGAGAGCTTGTTTTTTGTGGGACAAGTTGAACCACCTAGCACCATTTATTGTACCATAAAATGTATTGAAAAATGTGAAAAAATCTTTGTGGGGGGATAGAAATAAACAGTGATTGTTTTTTGGATTCCGCTTTTGTACGGCATTCGCCTTGTGGTAAAACCTTGTTAACGTTATTCTGCAGGTAAAAACGTTTACGGCGATACAAAATTTATATTGTTTTTTTAAGATTTACTACTTTTACAAAGATAAAACAGTTTTAGAAAAATGTTGTACCGCCATATTCTGAGAGCCATAACTACCTTAATTTTTTGTCGATGGAGCGGTGTGAGGGCTTGTTTTTTTGTGGAGTGAGTTTTTATTGGTGCCTTGTGAGATACATATGACTTTTTGATCGGGTGACCCAAAAAAAAGTAATTCTGGTGTTTTGTTTATATTTTTACGGCGTTCAGCCTGCGAGTTCAATAATGTTATATTAGAATAGTTCAGTTCTTTACGGACGCGGCATTATCAACTATGTTTATTTACATTTTTTTACATTACTTTAGCGTAAAATGGGATAAGGTTTTCTTTTTACTTTTAATATTTTGTATTTTTTGGATATTAAAAAAAAACGCTTTATTTAACTGTTTCTTTAAAAAAAAATTAAGTCCCCCTAGGGAAATTGAAGAAGCGATCGTTTATTGTGTATTGTGATTTTTATTGGCGCAAAGATAGCAGACCTAGGGGATTTCATTAGGCCCCTAGGCTGCCATGACAACCATCGGCACCCTTAAATCGTGTCACTGGGTGGTCAATGGACTGACATTGGGCCCCCTCTTTGTCTAACGACTTAGATGCTGAGGTTTCTATCGACCGCGCCATTTAAGCAGTTAATGGGCCTTGATCTGAGTTATTTCTGACCCAAGGGCATTAGAGATGGGTGTCAGCGGTAATGCAAAGCTGACACCCGCGGCATATGGAGCGGACTCAGCCCGTAAACTCGCTCCATACCCCAACTACCGACTATGACGTACAGTTACCTCAAATATCGGTAAGGGGTTAATCTATACATTTCTGTAAATTATACTTTCATAAACAGGTGTTACTTCACCAATAGATTTTTATATAGAAACTTGTCAATAGTAAATGTATTAATATATGTGATAATCTACATAACAACACTGTACCGATTGGCGATGTGACAATGAACACAGATGCTTAGGTCAGGATAGCCAAGGGTCAAGGGTCAAAGAGTTGATATCCCAGGGGAATATGCAACAAACAATATATTTCCCCAGCAGCGGCCACTACAGTTGCAATGTGGTATTACACTGTTATTTAAATTAAGTAATGTAATAAATGGACAGATCGAGTCTTCCAGAGTTAGAGCTATTGCTTGTTAGTGGCTCTCCGCCACCTCTATGACATCCATATGCCCTAATAAGGGGCTGTCAAGATGAGACAACACATTTAAGGCTTGTGCATCATAATGGCCTCAAAGCCAATGGTGCTACCTGATGCTGTACATACAGATTCAAATATTTTTTTAAAGCACCGTGCAATATACTGCTAAACTTGATGTGTCAGGGTTATTTTTACATCTCGGTCTAATCTCAGTCACCATGTCTTTTAAACTCTGAGAGTGATCCAGGTCTTTAGAAGACTTCAGTCTCTGGAGCTTCCAACTTTCAACCACACTGTATATTGCCTGTTAAATGATGCAAGCCATATATAAAGACATCACATCTGGATCTGATCAGCCATGTGAGCCTTAGCTTATTAATTTAATAGGTGGATTCACAACTTAAACCTGCAATGAGCTGTTGCAACAAATATTGGCCTGCATATACAGTCAGTACAGATGCCCTGTCATGCCAAGATTGAAGTTTTACAAATTCTTCTATTAAAATCTGTAATCTAATCTCTATCTAATCTATCTATCTATCTATCTATCTATCTATCTATCTATCTATCTGTCTGTCTGTCTGTCTGTCTGTCTGTCTGTCTGTCTGTCTGTCTGTCTGTCTGTCTGTCTATCTATCTATCTATCTATCTATCTATCTATCTATCTATCTATCTATCTATCTATCTATCTATCTATCTATCTGTGAAAGCCCTGTCCAATAGAGTTATTTGCTGTATTTAGAGATAAAATAATATCTGATTATTTGCAGATTACGGAACCATTTCTTTCCCATTTGCGTGGGCGAATGCAGGTTTTTTAAAGGGGGTTTTCCAAATTTACTTTTTAAACCAAGTTATTTTTGCCACGCTCCCGCTACCCTCTGGTTTTTACGCTATGATTATCAGTCTGCACGTATCCCCCAGCCTAGCCCTTTATGTTACAAGCTCTAATATAAAGGGCTAGGCTAGTGGATATGTGCTGAGCACTACTCATAGCGTAAAAAATAGTGTAGATAGTGCCACACTCAGGGCCCCGCTGTAAATAGTGCCCACAGTGCCACAGATAATGCCACAAAGCCCCCTGTAGATAGTGCCACAAAGTCCCCCCTGTAGATAGTGCCACAGTTCTCTCTGTAGATAGTGCCACAGTTGCACTTGTAGAGAGTGGCACACACTTCCTCCTGTAGATAGCGTCACAGTGCCTCTATAGATAGTGCCACAGTACCCTCTGTAGATATTCCCTCCTGTAAATAGTGCCACACACACTGACCCCTATAGATTGTGCCACAATGCCCATGTAGATTGTGCTACATACTGCCCCCTGTAAATAGTGCGAAAATGCACATGTAAATAGTGCCACAGTCCCCCCTGTAGATAATGGCACACACTTCCTCCTGTAGATAGAGTCACAGTGCCTCTATAGATAGTGCCACACACTGCCCTGTGTAAGTAGTGCCACAGTGCCCTGTGTAGATAGTGCCACACACTGCTCCCACAGTACCTATGTCAATAGTGCCACAGTGGCCCCTGTAGATAGTGTTTCCTGTAGATAGTGCCCCATGTAGATAGTGTCCCCTGTAGATAGTATCACTTCACCCATGTAGATAGTGGCAGAGTGCCTCCTATAGATAGTGCCACAGTGGCCCCTGTAGATAGTGCCCCCTGTAGATGATGCCATAGTGTAGATAGTGCCACAGTGACCATGTAGATTGTGCCACACACTGTCTGTTCATGTTGATAATGCCACAGAGCCCATGTACATAATGCCACAGTGTCTCCTGTAGATAGTGTCACAGTGCCTATGTAGATAGTGCCACTGTGTCCACTGTAGGTAGTGCGGCATTCACCTATTCCCGTTCCTGGGGCACTGTGTCTGCCAATATAGGGACATGTATGGGGACAGTATTAGGGAACACATTTTGTCCTTGGACTTTGGTTGACAAAATAGCTTTTGGTATCCCTGTGTATTTTCCTGAACTGATGACATTTTAGGCCTTGGAGGCCCAAAATAATAGATGGTAAATAGTATTAAGTTCCACAGAAATATACAATTACCCCCTTGGAATCTTCAGGGACTCTTCTTTCCCATTGTTATATCAGTTTTAGCTTCTTAGTCCATTGCTTATTTCATGTCATTATTTTTGGGTTACGTGTTAAGCACGTGTGACTTTGTCCTAGTAATGACTTCATGGAAGGCCATGCTATGTTATACTCATAGTTTGAAATTCTTACTACTTTAAGATTTCCATTTTAAATATAAAACCAGTTCATCCAGAAATGAGGTCAGAAACACAAATTATCTATTCATATTGTGCCAATGAATATTTAAGGCTGCCATGACAAATATGAAGCTTAAATATTGGTATAATCCCCTGGACTCTATAATATGGGACTAATAATCTATAAATTGCAGTGTCTTATTCATACAAATTTGATGTAGTAAACAGCTTAGTGTCGTTTTTTATATTGGTTGTTTATTATCTTAGGATATGTAGAAGGTAGGGCTGCTCTCCAGAAGTTTTACTCACATTGGCAGTGTCTGCCCCATTAACATTCAGCAAATTATAACTGAAGAAAACTTGTTGTGCTTTTTGATTCCTTCTAAGTGCTCACACACGCTGGTAAATGTGGACATTGTGCATGTGAGTTGCTGGAGGAAAATAGGAGACTAAAGGATTAAGGAACTTTGGACTGGCCACATTTGTAGTAAAGCTATAACTTTAAAGATCATGCTCCTTAGGAGGTAGACCTTCACTTTCAAGAATGTTCATCCTAACTCGGTGTCGCTCTTTGCAGCTACAAACTCATAGAGGGTGTCCATCCTCTGTGGCTTCCAAATGTCTAGATAGACCATATCGAAAGAGTGGACAACCACTTTAAGCATCAATAATTGTTGGTTCTGCACCTTATTTACTCTGGTCCGTATATCTGAGGCAGTATTTCCCAACCAGGGTTCCTCGGAACCGGTTCAGGGTTTCCCAAGACCATAGCAACCATCAGACCTGTCACTTTAGTGGAGATGGTAAACTGATTTCAGCCTGTTCCAAGATGCCTGGCAAAACAATTAACACATCTCAGCCAGTATTTAACGCTCGGTAAGAATTATAGAATCCTTTACCAGGTCTACACCAAGCATCTTTGAGATAGGAACGGGAGTAGAGGTCCCTTAGTAGTGGAAGATTGTTCATGGGTCGCCCCATGGTAACAAGGTTATAGCCTGCCGACTATGGCATGTGGCACAGGTTATTTAATATGGAAATTCACCAAAGTAAAATCTTGATACTCACTAATGCAACATTTTATATTGAGACTGTGTTATGGTGTCTATCAGTGATTGTGTTACTGCCAGAAAATACCAGAAAATCCATGTAAGAAGTAGCAAGATTGCCTTTATACACTTGAGTGTGTAGTTAAAAAAGAAAAAGTTGCATTCTTTGATTCATAGCCTTTCTTGGAGTCAAAGGCTTATGAAACAAAATAGTTGGACCTACAAATTAAGGCAATATGGCAAATCAGTTAAGCTTATACAAGTTCCCACAATTATTCTTGTGAGGTTTTCGAGCATCCAAATTTTGTTTGCGTAATGACAACACACAGGAATACTCCATTATTTTAACATTTCTGTGGTTAAAAATAAAATTGAGATGAACAGTATGGAAAATGAAGAACATAATGCATTTTGGACTATTCCGGCACATTGTAATGAATACGCAAATATAAAAATTAAAGTAATAAAGTAGTAAAATCAAATAGTATGAAAAATGTACAGTAGGTAAGGGTATAGTTTGAAACTCTTGGGCCCTGACATATAAATTATTAGTGATCCCATCATACAGTATATGTTGTTACATGCTATTGTGTATATAGATGCTGCTATTTAGAATGTATATGGAAGGGAACGTCATACATGTCTTGTTTACTTCCGTGGATGTGTTTTTCTATCACATAGGTTGATGTTTTGCCACTAGATAGCAGAAACATGTTAACACAATTTGTTGGTGATGCAGCCAGTTTAGCAATGGCAGCCATGCTTAAAGAGGCTCTGTCACCAGATTTTGCAGCCCCTATCTGCTATTGCAGCAGATCGGCGCTGCAATGTAGATTACAGTAACGTTTTTATTTTTAAAAAACGAGCATTTTTGGCCAAGTTATGGCCATTTTTGTATTTATGCAAATGAGGCTTGCAAAAGTACAACTGGGCGTGTTGAAAAGTAAAAGTACAACTGGGCGTGTATTATGTGCGTACATCGGGGCGTGTTTACTACTTTTACTAGCTGGGCGTTGTGTATAGAAGTATCATCCACTTCTCTTCAGAACGCCCAGCTTCTGGCAGTGCAGACACAGAGCGTGTTCTCGAGAGATCACGCTGTGACGTCACTCACAGGTCCTGCATCGTGTCGGCACCAGAGGCTACAGTTGATTCTGCAGCAGCATCAGCATTTGCAGGTAAGTAGCTACATCGACTTACCTGCTAACGCCGATGCTGCTGCAGAATCATCTGTAGCCTCTGGTGCCGATGTGTCCTCGCTCGTCTGACACGATGCAGGACCTGTGAGTGACGTCACAGCGTGATCTCTCGAGAACACGCTGTGTCTGCACTGCCAGAAGCTGGGCGTTGTGAAGAGAAGTGGATGACACTTCTATACACAACGCCCAGCTAGTAAAAGTAGTAAACACGCCCCGATGTACGCACATAATACACGCCCAGTTGTACTTTTGCAAGCCTCATTTGCATAAATACGAAAATAGTCATAACTTGGCCAAAAATGCTCGTTTTTTAAAAATAAAAACGTTACTGTAATCTACATTGCAGCGCCGATCTGCTGCAATAGCAGATAGGGGTTGCAAAATCTGGTGACAGACCCTCTTTAATGAGTGGACAGAAGAAGATAATGTAATTTCATATATAATTAGAAGTTTTGTAAATTGAGCCAATTGAAATTGATTGTGTAGTTCTGAACCAGGCAATTCTTGCCGCTCCCCACCGCCTCTGACCCTCCTCACCAATGATTGGCAGGCGCTGTTGTCAATGATTGAGGTGCAGGAAGAGACGGTGAGCGCTCTCTTATAATCTATTACCCAACGCACAATATTTTTTGTGTCATTTTGGTATAATAGCTCATGGGACCTGTCATTATTTTTTTATATTAATTCTATTTTATTTCCCAAGATGTGTGAAAAATAAAGATAAACACAATAGCCTACGTACCATAGAGGCAGCCCATGTGGCCCTTGAAGAGAGTGGGCCCTGTCCTTTTATTCCCAAGCCCTTTGCTACAAGGTGGCAACAGCCTATACACCCCCCCCCCTCCAAAGGAGCTGCACTGTTAGCAAACAAGGTATTGGCCCAATAATCATCATGTGGCGGAAAGAGGGAAACCAAAAAAGAGGTCTTTCTGAGTGGCAAAACCCAGCACTATAATGGGGTGAAATTTGATCCTTGCTATGGAACCCCATTTATTTTGTATATGTTACTGGATAAACCTAAAACATTGGAAATGACCAATGAAAATTAATTATTCGATATCAAAACTGCCTCTGTAAAAAGTGTTTGTGCTCTTTAATGGGGCATTATCTTTTTCTTCTTGTGCCAGCAGTTATGGGTGAGCAGAAATATGAATTATCCGTTCTGAAAAGTAGACAGATTCTTCCCATTGTCTGTCTGAGTGGGATGAATTCTAACCCACTTGTTAATATGTAAGAATATCTAGGTATTACGCAATTAACAATGACTGTTTCCGCAGGAAGAATGAAGTATTGTGTTTTTATTACCGCTAGCACAACACCTGCTATTTAACGGTGTACAGTGTCTATGGCTTTGAAATATTTTAGTTTAATTTTTCACTTTGGAACGCTCCCTTCTTTTAAATGCCATGAGCTCATCCTTTGTTGGCATGAATTAACTTACTGGCATAGAACACATAGACATTTCTACTCTGGGAATATGTTAATAACAGATCTGATTTTTTTTTTTCTTCTTAAAATAATGCTACTCAGCTCGGTCTAAACACTTGCCAGCGGCAGCCAGAGACTTGCCAGGATTTTAGATTTGGATTTATTTCCAAGATTTCAGTCCAACATTTATTAACCTTACATTATTTTTGATTCTTTTTGAAAGTGTTATAAAAGTATCTGAGATGAGGATGGGGTTAGTTGATTACCAAGGTTTTCCAACTTCCAATATTCAGATATCAAGGAATGTTATAATTCCTTTATGTATTGGGTAATGGTGTTTGACAATACTAATTAAACAGATTGGTTGAATGGAAAAATAGTGTAATGGAATAAACTTTAATATAATAACAATGGTATAAAATTGATTTGTTCCTCTAAATATTTATTTTTGTGAACAGTTCTATGGCATCGGTCCTGGGTCTACAGTATATGGTTCAGAGCAGGGCTTCTGTACATTTTTGGGGGCCTTACTAGCTAAATCATGGTGACGTCTAGGCCTGTCCAGTGGTGGACATCCATGCCAAAAGAGGGACATGTAGAGTACTGTCAGTGCCGCCCTCTGTGCCTATAGTATCAGCCGCAGAGACTCGAGTAAGTTAACTTGTAACTTCCTGTTCCTGCGCCAATCTGCAAAGGAGAATGTCTTCATAAATGAAGCGATATGTAAAAGAGTTGTTTTTTTTGCCGGGACAGAGAAGTTATGTCTTGGGAAAGCAGCCTGTCCTGCTTACCCCGGGACACTTGAGAGGCATGCTAAGTCTTATCAAGAACTGGTGGGGGCACATCACCTAGTTTACCCATATATACACAGGTGGGACTACTTCTGTTTTATGTATGAAATGGTACATCTTTAAGTGCAGCACCAAAGTATCTGTCTGTTGCCACAGATCCATTCTCAAAACTGCCTTGTGAGTGAGAGCAGAGCTGCAGTATAAGGGTATGTTCACCAAGGGCAGATACACTGTGTAAAAGTACACAGCCTCTTCATCCTCAATTGTGGTGCAGTTCTTCGTCTGGAATGTCCACAGTGGAAAAAAAAGCCCATACTTACCCGTAATCATAGCGACGCGTCCCTCTGACATCCTGCAGCCTGGCCTCCTGAGATGATGTTTTGTCCCATGTGACCACTGCAGCCTGTGATTGACGTCATCCCTGGAGTCCGGGCTGGACGGAGAAGCAGAGATTTGGGTAAATATAAACTTTTTTTTGAGTTGCGATTACTGAATCTGCTATTTGTTGCGGATTTTACCTCCCATTGAATTAAATGAAGAAAACCCGCAAAAGAAAAGCAGCGATTCCAAAGCAGAAATTGACATAATGCGGATTAAAAAAACGCACCGCAGTTCAGTTTATGAATGTTTTTTCAGCATATTTTTTACGCAGCGTGTAGATGACATTTGTTCAAACTCATCCACCCGGCTGCTACTGTATCACGCTGCAGATTTTATGCAATGAAATTCGTTGCGGAAAATCTGCAGTTTTTACACTACGTGTGGACATACCCTAAGTGTCTATTCAGACAGGCTACATGGCTTCAGGTTTAACAGAATCATGACATAATGGGTCCGTTCAGCATGCTACACTTTTCTGACCTTCAAATAACAATGGATAACTGAACCTAAAGGGAGGAATCATTACTTATTGTCTGTAGTTTATCAAGAAGAGGGGGGGGGGGGGGGCAGGATCTCACATGACTGCAGAATTGTTTGTAGGCTATAACCATGAAAACACATAGATCGGATTGGGAGCTGCATACACAAAACAGTAGCATTTTTTTATTCAAGACTATTTCAATTGCTTCATTGTTATTATTGGATGACTACGATCATGTTAAAAAAACATGTGGTAAAATATGAGGTAACCTCTATTTTTTTTATGAAGGAGTCGAAATTCAGCTCCACACCGCGTAGATCTGATATGAGAACATATTGTGCTCCAGACTCCCCGCAGTCACCAATGATGAATAGATTGTTAATTAATTCGTAAAGTGCACGTCAATAGAATCAAGAGCTGGCAATGGAGATGGGCAGCTAAGAGACCAGCGGGCACTGCTTGCTCCCATTTCTGCCAATGTGACTGGAGATGCATTGCAGTACGCCTGATGATATTTAATTAAAGAGAAC
Organism: Rhinoderma darwinii; assembly: GCF_050947455.1. NCBI lineage: Eukaryota > Metazoa > Chordata > Amphibia > Anura > Rhinodermatidae > Rhinoderma > Rhinoderma darwinii. The sequence continues at coordinate 30,472,514 of NC_134699.1, forward strand.
GAAGTGTTAGAAAAAACACAATCTCAACAACCATGTTTAATGCAGTGCAATGAAAGACCCTTAACCAGGAAGATTTTCTAATCCAGGAACATGTAATTCCTAATCACCGAGCGCTGATTGCTTTGAACCGCACAGAAGTGTTTTACTGCATCTACAGTAGCCAAGTTGAAAAAAAAATTACAATGACATCAGTTCATAATCTTGACTGAACGACAGAAATAATTTTAGAAAATTAACAATGATTCAACTGCATGAGATCATTCCGAAATCAGGACCGAGCTCCAATAAAACTGTAACTAATTCAACTTTTATATTAAAAACGTCTCTCTACTCAGGCCATAAATACTACTAGTAAAATTATTTTCCATTCCAATATTGTCTATTATCTCTAGAAAAGGAAAAAACTTAGGGGCTAATTTATCATCCTTTTTACGGTTTCAGTTTTCTGGCGTAGAAAAGGGCCCAAAAGTCGCAATATCCAGTGCAAATTGCAACTTTATGTCTTTTTGCGCCATCCTCGCCTCTTTTGTGGAAAGGGGGCATGGCCTTGGTAAAAGGGAATGGGGCCACAGCGGCACGACAAATTTATACGAATTTACGCCAGATAAAATGTGCGCTAAGAACCTCCCTATTGTAAGTAGATTTAGCAGTAATGCAGATTTATTTATATTTAGTGGCTTAGGTGGCATTGGTGTTCGCAGTGTGCTGTCCCCATTTTATTGTGTGATAGATAGAGAGATAGATAGATAGATAGATAGATAGATAGATAGATAGATAGATAGATAGATAGATAGATAGATAGATAGATAGATAGATAGATAGATAGATGAGAGAGATAGATAGATAGATAGATAGATAGATAGATAGATAGATAGATAGATAGATAGATAGATAGATAGATAGATAGATAGATAGATAGATAGATAGATAGAGAGAGAGAGAGATAGATAGATAGATAGATAGATAGATAGATAGATAGATAGATATGAGATAGATAGATAGATAGATAGATAGATAGATAGATCCTATATTAATGAATAAGAAACATGTCACGGACACAGGGTATGTGGACCCACTAGGCCGCTCCGCCGTATCGGGGAGGCAGCTGAGCAGGTCACAGTCTATGCGAAAGTCAATGGCAGACAGTAATGCTTGGGTACCTGAAATAGTCCAGACGGTGGCTGTGGCTTCAGCACAGATGGAGGCTGGTGCAGCAGGTGGCGCCAGACGTGGCGGGCAGTATCCGATGTAGCAGAAGACACTGGACGTGGCAGAAGACACTGGACGTGGCAGAAGACACTGGACGTGGCAAACGACACTGGACGTGGCAAACAACAGCAGGTGCAGAAGACACGACTACAACGCTGGTAGGCACAGGAACTAGAACAATATGGAATACAGGAACGGGTAACAGGGCACGGGTAACAACTGGAACGGGTAAAAACACTAAGGGACCATTTGCGAGACAGACTGGGATAGACTAACAACGCTCAGGCAAGGATCAGAAGGCCTGGGGCCTTCTTATAGACCAGGAAATCATGGCAGTTGATGATGATGACGATCCTTTTGTGAGCGTGCTGGCCCTTTAAGGCCGCGCGCGAGCAAGCGCGCGCACTCTACGGGACAAAGCAGGATGGAGCGGAAGTGAGCGCTGGCGTCTCCTTGGAAGGAGACAGGGGCCAGCACTCACGGATCCATGACTGCGGACGTCGGGAGGTGAGTAAACCCGACGGCCCGCGGCCATGGACGCTACAAAACATACGTATAAGGGGCTTCCGCAACATAACATCTTTTTACACATATAAATAAATTACAACAAAAACCTGAGAGATTTAGTCACTACTACTCCTGACGGTTCCAAAACTCCAGATGAGGGGATCACTACAATGTGTCCAGAATAAAGAGTTACTATTCTCTCGAAAAGTCATTCATCAATGGACTGAAGTCCTCCAAATCCTGGGACTCTAGAAGACATGAGAAGTGTGTTATCACCATCTTATCTCTCCATATAATGCTTGTCTTCTTCTCTTGACAACGCCGTTATATCTCATGATGAGGATACCAGATAGAAAACGAATGAAAGAAGTATCTCTGATTCCAGAACATTACATATCATTTTATAGTGAGGTCGAAATGAGGCGTTTACATGCAACATCACAAAATATTACCACATGAGGGACCAGCTTTATTACCGGCTTTATTCACATGACAGGTATAATCGGCAGGATGGCGTCTGTTTTTTTAACAGCCATCACACGGCTGCCATAAAATCAATGCATCTCTATGGTGCTATTCACATGGCTGTTTTGTTTTTTTTGAGGATAATGACATCAGAAGTTTTGATTGGTGGGGGTCCAAGCACTGAGACCCCCAACAATCGCTAAAATGAAGCAGCAGAAGTGCTCGTATGAGCGCTCAGCCGCTTCGTGTCTGTGTCTTTTTCCAGAAAGCCGTTGTATTGGAGTACGGGCTCATAGACTTTCTATTGAGCCCATACTCCGATACATTGATTTCCGGAAAAAGCCGAACAGACACAAAGCGGCGGAGCACTCACACGACCCCCAACAATAAAAACTTCTGACATGTCACTATGACATGTCAGAAGTCTGTCAAACATTTAGTTAACATTTTAAAAAAAACATGTTTTTTCATAGTGGGGCTGCTGAAACTTGACTCCTTATGAATGATTTAGGGAAGAATAATCTCCCCTAGATACTGTACCCCTGCCAAGTCAAAAGGCCTAATCCTACGATAGATCAGGATGCTATAGGGCAGTCTGATCAGCACTTTTTAATGAATAATTTAACTTCTATGTTGACTAGACCTATCATTGGACTCTGATTAAAAATGAAAGCCAGATGACGCCAAGAAAAAAACCACTAGGGGGCATCAGATAATATCAGAAAGATTTAGATGGTTGGAATCTGCACCAGCTATGTTAGGGGTCCTCCTTTACCTACACCATTATATATATACACTGTATATACATACACGTGCTATCCTTCCACATTAGGGACATGCTGGCAGTATCATAGACACAACGGGCCGGTCTTATCAACAGGGAATAACATTGAGATGACTCATTTTTCTTCCGTTTGTGTGTAGGAATGACAGGTGGTAAGGCTTCCTGGTGTAAAAGTGCTAAATGCTGTCTAGGGTCATCTTACACTGTCAGTATAAATGCTTTTCTAGAGAATTTTGTGACATTAAAATAGAAAACGCATGTTGTAAGGAAGCCTGAAACAAAACTTCCAGCAGAGCAAAGTCAATGATTAATGAAAGCTGACAAATATCAAAACTATTAAGAGAGAAGAAGGGGCTAAAAAAATACAACTGGGGCACTAAGGCTTAACATTAACCATCTGCAGTCATTTCTTTATGTGCTACAGCTTCTAGTGGCTTGATAACATGTAATAGGGATATTCATTATGTCATATCATTTGGACACAATTTACAATATAACATACATCATTAAAATGCACTGCTGGAAATGGAAGTTATATGATCGCTTTCATGCCTCCCCTGCCAGTCGGTGAGGAGGAAGGTGCAAGGACACGCAACAGGTATATAGGTAGGTACGTCGGTGTTGTCACGAAACTGTATTAGGACATTGAGGTTTACATGGTTACTGAGGTATAGTCTATTATGTGGCGACACCACTATGAGGCAGATATTCTCATTCACTACAAGACAGCCCTAGCCGCAGATCATACATCTAATATTCATGCAGATCCCAGATATCAATCAATATAGGGCAGCCTGTGTATTCCTTTTCACGGCGGCACTTCAGAAGAAGTTTCCCGCATCGGGCAGGCTGTTCCTGAAGCCGGGGCTGTTGCTAACAGTCTCTTCAGGGCATCGATCGGAGACCACTAGCAGTGGTCTCCGATCATATTTAACCCCTCAGATACGGCGCTCAATAGTGACCGCCATATCTGAGAGGTTTTAGAGGGAGGAACGGGGCTCCCTCTCTCATCCCACCAGCACACCCGCAATCACGGGGTGCCGATGGTTTGTATGGCAGCGTGGGGCCTAACAAAGGCCCCCAGGTTTCCCTCTAGTGATTGCCTGTTAGGCCATGCCTTGGTTGAACTTGATGGACATGTGTCTTTTTTCAACCGTACTAACTATATAACTATGTAACAGATGTCTGCCAGTTTTACACTGATAGGCAATAATACACTGCAATACAGAAGTATTGCAGTGTATTATAAAAGCGATCGAAAGATCACATAGTGCAGTCCCCTAGTGGGACTAAAAAAATGTTAAACATTTTTTATGAAGTTTGCAATATAAAAATCCAGAGTAAAAAAAAAAATATATGGAAAACCCACTTTTTTCCCCTTACAAAATACTATATGAAAAAAAAGTTAAAAGTTGCATATTTGGTATCGCCGCATCCGTAACAACCCCAAGAATAAAACGATTGTATTATTTAACCCACACTGTGAATGCCGTAAAAAATGAAATAAAGAACAATAGCAGAATTGCGGTTTTCTGTTCATCCTGCCTTCAAACAAATTTGATAAAAAGTGATCAAAAGGTCGCATGTACTCCAAAATTGTACCAATAAAAACTACAAGTCGTTCTGCAAGAAAAGCCCTCACACAGCTGATCGATGGAAAAATAAAAAAGTTATGGCTCTTAAAATATGAAGACACAGAAACAAATAATTTTGAAAAAAAAAAAGTGTTTTTACTGTGTAAAAGTAGTAAAACATACAAAATCTATATAAACTTGGTATCGCCGCAATTGTAACGATACGCTGAATATAGTTATTATGTTATTTATACCACATGGTAAACAGGGTAAATTTAAGACACAAAAAAGTATGCCAAACTTAAGTTTTTTTCCACTACGCCACCAAAAAGTTAATAAAATGTAATCAATAAATGATATGTACCCCAAAATGGTGCTATTAAAAAATACAACTTGTCTCGCAAAGAAAAAGTCCTTATACAGCTATGTCGACGGAAAAATAAAAAAGTTAGAGCTCTTTGAATGCAACGATGGAAAAACGTAAAAAATAGATTGGTCAATAAGATTTAAATTACCTTCTGTATTAAAGGTAAAGGGGTTAGCCAACATCTGAAAAAAAATAAAATAATAATAACAGTGCAAATGTTATAAAATAACAAAATAAAACTTACATTTCCATTACCCCTTTAAGATGGCATGCTGCTGAATAAGTTCTCCATCTTTTTAAAACAGAAATAAAAGAAAATGTCATGTCTGTTATGTAGTACGTCTATTATAACACCTGGTGTCACTGCAGGGGCCAACGCATGTCATTTATGTCACAATATGTCAATATGGGGGTAAAACTCTCTGATGTCAGTGGGACATCATCTGATGTCAGTTTGAATGCATTTTACATCACTGAGAGGGCGGGGCATATATGTGATGTCACCGCTAAAGCAGCATAAATAGCCAGCTCCAGCCTATAGCAACATACCTGAATCCTCATAACATCCTGAATGATTCCCACAAAGCTATAAGCAGAGGCATTGTACCAATAGTAGCTTTCCAAGGATCTCCAATGGCTTATATATCTGGACTGATATGTAACGCTACAACCCCCTGTTACCTCACTTTGTCTATATGCCAATAGTTACTGTAGTTATGACATTCTACTTATGGTTCTAGATCAACACGAACTGTATTGTGTGTGTGTGTGTGTGTGTGTGTGTGTTCTAGAGGATCCTCCAGTGGACCCAGGATCTGATCTGAAGTCACCTTGACATTCTACTTATGGTTCTAGATCAACACGAACTGTATTGTGTGTGTGTGTGTGTGTGTGTGTGTGTTCTAGAGGATCCTCCAGTGGACCCAGGATCTGATCTGAAGTCAACCTCATTTGGAGGTGACATTGGAGCCAACCATTTGAAACTAGGGTCTACTTTTCTTTATGGGTTGATTCACAAATAACCTATTAGACCTTATAGATAATATGTCATGTGTGTACAATGATAATAACAAAGATTATGATGCAATTAAAAGTGGACGTGCGCATGTTCTGTATAGATGGAGTGTGGGCCCTCAGGATCATTTCCCTGGTGGAGTCAGACACTGCTAGAAAGCTAAACACCAACAAACAGTCAGGGGACAGTCAATATGTTATTTTAAGACTAGAAACGAATATACTCAACCAAAGTTATCAATATTTGACAACGTACATATTGAAAGTTGTCCATGGTGAACAAATTGATCTAGTTAAAATATAAATTCATAGGTTTCCTTTAGTAATGAGATGGTTAACAAGTGAGTCATAGACCTCAGTTCAACTCAGCATGATACAATGTCAGCTTCCCCCCCCCCCTCGATAACTCAACCACCATTATCTCTTTTACAATCCTTTCCCATGAGGTTCCTCTAGACACGCCAGCTGTTTGAGCTTGTAAAAAAACATATGCCCCTCTATACAGAAGTAAGGGGTCTGGGCCTGAAGAGAGGCCTTTTCCGGCTAAATGAAAACAACGTGGCAATGTGTGAGACAGACGTGTGCTGAAAGGAAACCAGGAATTAGGGAGATTTTGAGAAGTAAGCACCTGCGCCTTGCCTGGCTATGGATACTGTTATCTGAACCACCGCTGGTCAGAACTGAAAAATACAGCCATGAAAATGATCGCCTGGCAGAGGTTTTGCCTCACAGCTAACATCAGTTAGGTACAACAAGGACTAGAATTTCGACAGTGACTTTCTTGCCGAGACAGCTTGATCCACTGTCTGTTTCTGTAGTCATGTAAATGACTCTTGAATAAATGAAGTCCTATCTATTTAAATGATCTGATCAGCCTAAACTGCTAGCCTAGGGTCTAACATGAATGCAAATATTTTACAAAGGGCCTGTTGAGACCCTTTAAAGGTGTAACGTTCACATCTGAAGTACTTTGTCTACATACCTCGTAACTTGTTTTCAGTTGCTTATGTAGTGCCAAAATATTCCCCCATTCCTGGCCGGTAAAACGAGCGCCGATTGACGATACAGAATATCGATCGGTGCTCGTTAGATCTGTTCACAAGGAGCAGTGCTCGATATGTATGTGGACGAATGATCGTTTGTTCGCATAAATTTGGATCATGTTGGCACAAGGGGGATATGCTACAAACTAGCGACCATGTTTATGACTGCATAAAATATGAGAAGAGCCTATGAACATTCATTTATTGGCTGATCTTTGCCCTGTTTACACAGGGTGATGATCGGAAGTGAGCATTCGTATGAACGCTCATTCACTCGATCACTGGCCTGAGTAAAAGGGCTTTTATTCTTCAATGGGGTACGCAATCTAATTTCACACACAACAGTTCTAGCTCCAACAATTAGAGGCAACTTCTTTTTGCTGTGTACGTATTGATAAATCATTTATAATCCAGGATATTATTTTCATTTATCATATCACAGTATAAAAAGAGCGTAATCTAAAATACGTGTAACTATTGTATGTCACTACTTAGGACAGAGACGGAACGGGCACAGCTGAGTAGATATTTGTGCATGCCTGACACCGGAGGTAGTAGAGAAATGGGTTAAAACATTATTAAAAGAGCGCTCCCACAAAATGTTTTATTCTCTGGCCCATTAGAAAGGCACATTATGTAAATTGTGGTGAAGGTCATTTTCTTAGCGGTGGCTGGATTTGTGTTATCCACTCCTTTCTGGTCCTCAGCTGTGTCATGTGACCAGTAATAGGACTCTCCAACAGACACAGCGTCTCATGTGTGGACAGGAAGTCAGTTTCTCCATTCGTGACTATTACAGCCTCCATGTGAGTCTTATAGGAATTTACATAATGTGCCTTTCCAATGGGCCAGAGAATAACAATTTTTCTGGGAGTCCCTTAATGAGGGGGAAGCTAGCATGGGAATGGAACGGTGATGGAAGGGAGAGGAGAACATGGAGGTTCATGGTAGGAGGGAAGGGTGAGGTAACTTTCTTCCCCTCATGAGGCCTAGAGAAGCATGTGGCCCACCCACTTGCTCTTTCCCAGTTGATCTAGCTGTGGGAAAGAGCTTCTCCCAGAGTTTTTTTGTCATGGTAGCCAGCGGAAAGAAGGTCTTTGTAAGCAGTTATTATGTGGTTTTGGGGCCCAATCGAAGGCAGGGTGGTGACCCATTTTTTTTAGCACACTGTTATGCTTGGTCGTGTTGTTTCCACTGGGCGCAGTCCTGAGGAACAGATTCTAAAGAAAAGCTGGGAGTAACCCTTGCCAAATTTGTCACCATGAGTGTTTTTTGTGTATCAAGGTGTCATAAGAATAACAACTTACCAAGACCTCCTTTGTGGTTTTCATGAAATGTTTAGTAAAGTTTTACATAAAATGTTTTAATGTTTAATATATATATTTTTTAATAAGAGTTATTTATAATGTATATGTATTTATGTTAGTTTAGATTTTATTAAGTGGCTGCTGTTGCCAATATTTTTCATGGTCAAGCAGCACTTGTGTGTTTTTATAAGGTAAGGTGGTGGTGACTATGAGCTAGGCGGATCTACTAATACCCTAAGTCAAGTCTTTGGCTTTCAGTTCTGGCTAATTGGTTTTCTCCACTCAAGCACAAAGTGTGTTAATATTGTGGCTTCATATTCCTTGCCTTCAATGACCTCCCTGCATTTAGCAAAAAGAGAAATATAGAAATAAGTATGAAAGTGATACAGAACAGAAGAATAAGAGCAGATGGGGGGATATTGATCAAGCTTTGCCAAGTACGGTGGTAAAATGACGTCCCAGCACTTCAGATTCCATTTCAGTTCTTAGATTACCATCTACGGCTATTCTGCTAGAAGTGTTGGTTTAGACTGTTATAATCCTATAAAACTGGCATGTTTCATGGAGTTGGCTTACACAAAGGTTTATAGATAAGAAACAAACCGGCTCATACATTTCAATCTATGAAAATTATAAGCAGTATTTTTTATTTATATTGGAGAAGATTTAAGTTCAGTTGATCCGATCATGCATGAGAATAAGTTATATAATATTAAAGATTATAATATTGCACAAGGGCGTCAATTATTATGGTATATGTACCATCTGGCCAAATCAATGAAATCCCAAACCTAAGGTGGAACTCAGTATTTACCTGATTAGGGTTAATCTACCACCCCCAAAATCATATTTACCTGAGCTTAGTCAGACTTGAGTAGCTTGGCCCACCAGAGGAGATTAGTAATAAGAGTCGACTCTAGCTAAAGGACAAGTGCAGATCTACATTTGCCTTGGAGGCTCTGTTAGGGGCCTTCGTCGCAGTTCCACTGAAAAATGACAAACAAATAGCGCAGCATGCTACGCTATTTCTTTTGGTGAAATGACGAACACCCTCACAGAAACCTGACAGAGCTCATTACGGTCCTATGACGGAACAGAAGTTCAAAATCTGAAGCTAATAAGACACAACCTCTTAGTCATGACAGAACCCTAGTAATCAAGATAATTGGAGACCTAAACTTAAAAGATGTTCTCTGCTTTGGACAATCCCTACCTCTTAGAAAGTTCCCTTAAAAATAAGCTGATCATAAAGCATCCCCCTGCTGCGTTAGCTGTAATCTCTGGAGAAACCTGCCAGTAAGTGTTCAATTTTCCTTCAGCGCCCCCACAGGTAAAATTAAACATTACAAAGTGCTCATTGAAATCAATGTGTTGACTGTGTAATGCAGGACAGGACAGGTCCTCCAGCGGGAGAAGCTCTTTGTAACCGCACTCCACTCTGGCCAAGAGATAAGGACACTAAATAGAGGCCCTCCTTCTCAGAATTTCCTAATAGGGTATATGAAAATGGGTTTTCTATACGGAAAACCCTTTTAACCCCTTCCCGCTCCTTGACGTACTATTACGTCATGGCAGCTGTATCGTTAGCGCTCCATGCCGTAATAGTACGTCTCGGGAGTAACGGCCGTTTCGGCCGTCCTCCCGACACATACAGGAGCTGTGACGCTGCTGTCTTGTTCAGCAGCTGTCACAGCTCCTACAGCGGGGACCGATCGCTGTGTCCCCGCTGATTAACCCCTTAAAAGCCGCGTTCTATAGAGATCGCGGCTTTTTAGGGGTTAAGCTGCCATCGCCGGCCTGCTACGCGATAGCAGCCGGCGATGGTGACTATGGCAACCGGACACCAAACAATGGCGTCCGGCTATGCCATAGACGGAAGCCTAGTGGGTCCTGACAACGTCAGGACCCACTATGCTTGCTGTCAGTGAGTAGCTGACAGTTCTAATACACTGCACTACGCATGTAGTGCAGTGTATTAGAATAGCGATCAGAGCCTCCTGCCCTCATGTCCCCTAGTGGGACAAAGTAATAAAGTGAAAAAAAAGTTAAAAAAAGATGTGTAAAAATAAGAAAATAAAAGATTTAAAAGTAATAAAAGTAAAAATCCCCTTGTTTCCCTTATCAGTCCTTTATTATTAATAAAAATATATAAACAAACAAATAAACTATACATAATTGGTATCGCCGCGTCTGTAACGGCCTGAACTACAAAATTATTTCATTATTTATCCCGCACGGTGAACGCCGTAAAATAAAATAATAATAAACCGAACCACAATCACAATTCTTTGGTCACTTCACCTCCCAAAAAATGGAATAAAAAGAGATCAAAAAGTCGCATGTACCTAAAAATGGTACTGATCGAAACTACAGTTCGTTACGCAAAAAATAAGTCCTCGCACGACTTTATTGATTGAAAAATAAAAACGTTATGGCTCTTAGAATAAGGTAACACAAAAAGTGAATGATTGTTTACAAAACGTATTTTATTGTGCAAACGCCATAAGACATAAAAAAAAACTATAAACATCTGGTATCGACGTGATCGTATCGCCCCGCAGAATAAAGTGAATATGTCATTTATAGCGCACGGTGAACGCTGTAAAAAAAAAACGAAAAAAAAACAATAGTAGAATTGCTGTTTTTTTAGTCACCACGCCACCTAAAAATAGAATAAAAACTGATCAAAAAGCCGCATGCACCCCAAGAAAACTACAATGGATTCCTCAAGGGGTCTAGTTTCCAAATTGGGGTCACTTTTGGGGGGTTCCCAATGTTTTGGCACCACAAGACCTCTTCAAACCGGACATGGTGCCTAATAAAAAAGAGGCCTCAAAATCCACTAGGTGCTCCTTTGCTTCTGAGGCCGGTGCTTCAGTCCATTACCGCACTAGGGCCACATGTGGGATATTTCTCAAAACTGCAGAATCTGGGCAATACGTATTAAGTTGAGTTTCAGTTATAAATCCTTTTGTGTTATAAAAAAAATGGTATAAGGAGGATTTTCTGACAAAAAAAAATTTAAATTTCACCTCTACTTTGCTCTAAATTTTTGTGAAACTCCTAAAGGGTTCATAAACTTTCTACATGCTGTTGTGAATACTTTGAGGGGTCTAGTTTCTAAAATGGGGTATTTGATAGGGGTTTCTAATATATGGGCCCCTCAAAGCAACTTCAGAACTGAACTGGAACCTAAAAAAATAAATAAATGAGGCAATACTTGGCTTCTTACATTATACTGATAATGAGCCGTGCCCACCCCGAGATGACCCCAGTTTTGACCGTTTGTATAAACGGAGACCCCTATTAGACCGTTCCAGTGCCCGGTTTTCCCAAGCATACACCCCCGAGAAGTGTATTTCTATTGATGAGTCCCTGGTACATTTTAAAGGGAGGGTTCAATTCCGCGAGTACCTGCCGGGTAAGAGGGCAAGGTATGGCGTGAAGATGTATAAGCTGTGAGAGTGCATCAGGGTATACCTACAGGTTTAGGATATATGAAGGAAAGGCCACCCCCAAACCAGACTGCATCCTGGACTACAATAGGTACATGGGAGGGATGGACTTGTAAGATCAAGCCCTGAAGCCCTACAGCGCCATGCGGTGTGGTATAAGAAGCTGGCCGGGAACATCATATAGATGGCTTTGTACAATGCGTACGTGCTACGTCGATGTGCAGGCCAGACGGGAACTTTCCTGGAATTTCAAGAGGTGATTATCAAGAACCTAATCTTTAGGGACCAAGAAGGGGGGGCACCCAGTACTTCTGGAAGCGAGCTCACACGCATCGTACCAGGGCAACACTTTCCAGGGGAAGTTCCCCAAACTGGCAAGAAGGGAAAAAGTCAAAAGAGGTGCAAAGTCTGCTATGAGAGGGGGATAAGGGAGGACACAATATATCAATGTGACACGTGTCCCGAATAACCAGAGCTCTGTATGAAAGTGTTTTAAAATTTATCATACATCCCTTGGTTTATAATTTACCCCAATTTTACTTACCCTGATGCACTCCGCACAGCTTATCCCCCCTCGTCTTTCCCCTCTGGGCCCTGCTGTGTGTCCAGGCAGCTGATAACAGCCACATGTAGGGTATTGCCATACCCGGGAGAACCCACATTACAGTTTATGGGGTGTAGGTCTCCGGTCAAAATGGTCACTACACCTCTAGATGAATGCCTTAAGGGTGTAGTTTTTAAAACGGGGTCACTTCTTGCGGGTTTCAACTGTACTGGTACCTCAGGGGCTTCTGCATACATGACTTCGCACTAGAAAATCCCGAGTAGGCCAAATGGTGGTCCTTTCCTTCTGAGCCCTCCCATGGGCCCAAACGGCAGTTTATCACAACAAATGGGGTATTGCGGCACTCAGAACAAATTGCGCAACAGAATGGGGTATTTTGTTTCTTGTGAAAATAAGAAATTTTCAGCCAAAACTACATATTATTTGACAAAAATAATTTTGTTTTCATTCCCAGCCCAATTCAAATAAGTTCTGTGAAGAAACTATGGGGTCTAAATGGTCACATTACCCATAAATGAATTCCTTGAGGGGTGTAGTTTCCAAAATGGGGTCACTTCTGGTGGGTTTCCATTGCTTTGATACCTCTGGGGCTCTGCAAATGCGACATGGCACACGAAAACCAAACCAGCAAAATCTGTACTCCAAAGAACACACAGCGCTCCTTCCCTTCTGAGGCCTCCCATGGGCCCAAACGGCAGTTTATTGCCACAAATAGGGTATTGATGCACTCAGGAGAAATTGGGCAACAAAATTGAGTATTTTGTTCCCTGTGAAAATAAGAAATTTTGGTAAAAAATTACATCTTATTGGAAAAAATGACATTTTTTTAATGTCACAGCCCAATTGAAATAGGTGCTGTGAAAAAACTGTGCGGTGAAAATGCTAACAACAACCATAAATGAATTCCTTGAGGGGTGTAGTTTCCAAAATGGGGTCACTTTTGGTGGGTTTCCATTGCTTTGATACCTCTGAGGCTCTGCAAATGCGACATGGCACCCGAAAACCAATCCAACAAAATCTGGACTCCAACAAACATATAGCGCTCCTTTCCTTCTGAGCCCTCCCATGGGCCCAAACGGCAGTTTATCACCACAAATGGGGTACTGCCACACTAAGGACAAATTGGGCAACAAAATGGGGTATTTTGTTCCCTGTGAAAATAAGAAATTTTGATCACAAATGACATTTTATTGGAAAAAATGACATTTTTTTCATTTCAGAGCCCAATTCAAATACGTGCTGTGAAAAAAATGTGCGGTCAAAATGGTAACAACAACCCTAAATGAATTCCTTGAGGGGTGTAGTTTACAAAATGGGGTCACTATTGGGGGATTCCTACTGTTTTGACACCTCAACACCTCTTCAAACCTGGCATGCTGCCTAAAATATATTCTAATAAAAAAGAGGACTCAAAATGCACTAGGTGCTTCTTTGCTTCTAGGGCTTGTCTTTTAGTCCACGAGCGCAGTAGGGCCACATGTGGGACATTTCTAAAAACTGCAGAATCTGGAAAATACATATTTAGTAGTGTTTCTCTGGTAAAACCTTCTGTGTTACAGAAAAAAAAATGAATAAAATTGAAATTCAGCAAGAAAAATGAAATTTGCAAATTTCACCTCCACTTTGCTTTAATTCCTGTGAAATGCCTGAAGGGTTAAAAAAACTTTATAACTGCTGTTTTGAATACTTTGAGGGGTCTAGTTTTTAAAATGGGGTGTTTTATCAGGGTTTCTAATACATAGGCCCCACAAAGCCACTTCAGAACTCAAGAGGTACCTTAAAAAAAAGGCTTTTGAAATTTTCTTAAAAATATGAGAAATTGCTGTTTATGTTCTAAGCCTTGTAACGTCCAAGAAAAATAAAAGAATGTTCAAAAAACGATGCCAATCTAAAGTAGACATATGGGAAATGTGAACTTGTAACTATTTTGGGTGGTATAACCGTCTGTTTTACAAGCAGATGCATTTAAATTCTGAAAAATGCAATTTTTTCAAAATTTTCTCTAAATTTTGCAATTTTTCACCAATAAACACTGAATATATCGACCAAATTTTACCACGAACATGAAGCCCAATGTGTCACGAGAAAACAATCTCAGAATCGCTTGGGTAGGTTTAAGCATTCCGACGTTATTACCACATAAAGTGAAATATGTCAGATTTGAAAAATGGGCTCTGAGCCTTAAGGCCAAAACTAGGCTGCGTCCTTAAGGGGTTAAGGTACAACACATAGAAGATCAGGGGGTTTTATCAAATGAAATTATCTCTTTCCTTTTCTTACTGGAGCTAGTTAAAATCTGATCGTGTTTCACATGCTGGGCAGCAGATAGTGCAGAGTCTAGCAGGAGAACAGCAGTGCAGTGTCTCCATAGCAGACAAGGAGTAATTACAGCACTACTTTACACGTTGTAATAGAGGGGCATGCGGGCAGCTGTAAAAATAGACAATATTTGTAAGAGGTGAGAGGAATCATGGGAACTCTAGTCCTTTACAGGGAAATCACAGCTACAGCAAGCCCCGGCAGCATTAAAACTGAGGTGATGTATGTAGCTGAGCAAAATAATGAGAAGGAAAAATAACTATTTCTAAGCTACAGTAAGGTGACATTATCTGGTAAGCATTCAGACACATATAGATACTTTTCTGTGTCATTCAGACACATATAGATACTTTTCTGTGTTTTCCATAAGTTGAGAAAACCCTTTTAATACAAGACTAGCACTTTATATTAGGCTGGGTTCACACTGAGTTTTTTGCAGGAGGAAAATCAACCTCAAAATTCCATTTTGAATTTTGAGGCAGATTTTGCACTGCCTGCACACCGCGGGCAAAAAACACCACAAAATACGCTTTCTCTACCTTCCATTGATGTCAGTGGGAGGTCAGAGGCGTAAACACCCGAAGATATGGCATGTCCCTTTTTTGTCCCGCAAGCCAATTTTTCCACTCGTGGGAAAAAAACGCCTCTGCCTCCCATTAAAATCAATGGGAGGAATTTTCGGCCGTTTTTTGGCACGTTTTCCGACGCGGTTTCCATGTCAAAAAACGTGTCAAAAAACTCTGTGTGAACTGGCCCCCTAGATTTCTTTATTGATTTATGGTCATGATGTTTACAGTACGGGATAGTTTTCCCGCAGCGAGGCAGGGACTCCTAACA
The DNA here is from genome assembly GCF_050947455.1 of Rhinoderma darwinii. NCBI lineage: Eukaryota > Metazoa > Chordata > Amphibia > Anura > Rhinodermatidae > Rhinoderma > Rhinoderma darwinii. Next base: position 30,487,960 of record NC_134699.1, read on the forward strand.
TCATAAATAACTATGACGCTAGGAGCCCGGCTCTCTGCAGTGTGTTCGGTCCGGGAAATACTGCCGACATTCGGTCTGTATATCACGGACCGAAGATGCTCGTGTGAATTAGGTCTTATAGAGATAATGACTGGTGGTGTAAAAAGTAATCAAAGCGAGAAATCCTCTGCTATATACCCCTTATGGGTGGATATTGTGCAGCTAGACAATGACGCCAATTTGTTTGTACTTTCTGGACTACCAGAGCGACAAGAAAAGAGAAACATGAAAGTATATCAAAGAACTGAGCGATCCAAACCAACCCATCTACCAATTTGCCAGGTCTGGTGAGAGTAGTTGGAGAATTCGTAGCGTTATTGGCACATTTTTTTTTAATTTGATATTTGGTATTTTTCTTAATGGGTGTTTCATTATAACATATCATATGAATAATTTTATGTATAGGAAACAACATTTAACAACAGTTTAACATTACAGAAGCCTGTCGCTAATACAGTTCATACATAGGTCACCACCCTACACAATCACATATTCATCAAGAGCTGCTGAGAGTAGGACAATTTTTATAATAACCTTATAGGATCCATATTGCTGTATCCAGACTATCTCCTCGAAAGGTAAGAAATATCTCAAGTATTAGGATCCTTTTCAAATGCACTTGTGAAATGCAGCTATGATAACACTGAAGTGCCTGGTCACCATACTAAGCCACCTGTGACAACCCTTAAATGATACTCGGATGATATCTGATATTATAATGTTCCCTTCTGGGATTTGCACATTGATAATTACTCGTATTATGGATGTATTTTCAGGTGTTATAATATTAAATTGTAAATTTGCAATAATCCAGTGTCTGGTGGGATCACTACATTATAGCTTTTCCCAAGGGCTCGTTACCCCAGTACTATTGGTATATATGTGAATGCATTCCATATATTAACACTATAAGAAGTGGTGAAGAAGAACAAATATGCATTAAAGGTGGAAGCAACTGAAAAGTATTTTTTTACTTGGCAATGTTTCACAAGATGTAGTGCAAATATTAGAAATGATAGACATTTAGATGGTTGATAGAGATGAAGGAATCAATTCAGCTCGGTTTGTCACACAATATTCTGCTAACTGCCTTAAACTGTTGGAAACTGAGGACCGTGGGTCTGAAATATACTTCACAGCTATCTAAGAAGATGAAAAATTGCTTGTGGTGTCTAGAGGAGCAATCAGGAAGTTGTCTTTGGTTCAACCACCGGTGGTGACATCTCCATGAGACTGTGCCGCTTCCTGTTCCGCCATATTTAGCGAAAAAGCCAGTAAAATTCCACTTTTCACCCAGAGGACCCCCTTTTCTCTTAGAATTCAGCTTGGGACACTAAGACTATTGGTTCCAGACTTATTCCTTGACTAGCTTAAGAGACATTAGAGGTTTACCGACTGGTGTAAGGGGTTGCCTATAGCAGTTGTAGATACTGTAAGATGTATACTGATACAGGTTGTGTCCTCAAGCGGGTTGTTTCAGAAGGCATCCATGATCATTACACGTGTATTCCAGATTTAGTAAAAATCTAAATTAATTCCTCACACTTTTTAAGGTCCCTGCGTGCAGCCATTCAATAGGAACTTTCATTGTTTACACCCAGGGGTTTAAAATCAGTCCATGGTCATGAGATGATCGCACAGGTGCACGGCTCGTTACATTAGATAGGTCTGATACACATACTGTAACTGTAATGAGTCCTGCACCAGTGTTTTCATCACATGACCACAAAATGGTTTTTCATTCAGCATTACAAATAAATTATAGAAAATTGGATCAAATTTACTTGCATGCGTATCGCCCTCTCCACTGAATTCTAGGAAGTTATGGAGATACAGTAGCCTGGGGTCTGTTAGGGTTCCATCAAGGTTCTGGTATTTTTGATGTCAAGAATAGTGCTGCAGATGCGCTATTCTTGCCGTAAAAGCCCTGATGGAACCCATTAACCCTAATATGAATAGAGCCTAAAATATGAAATGTTATAAACCACTCCAATTTTCTTTGAAACCTTGCTATAATGGGATACTGTAAGCCGTGCCATGTTTCATTTGAAGAGTCACCTAGATGTCTATTGAACTGTCTGCCCTTATTATGTAAGATTACATGTAGCTTCCTGCTTTTCAGGACAGACATTATTCACGAGGCACTTCTAGTCTACAGACGTAGGTAGCAAGTGAATGCAGCTATTGGAAAACATACCATTTCAATTAACTATGTCTGGATTCAATATTGGTTGTTTGGTGCTCTCTGGGATGTGCTCTGACAGTGGCCTTTACCTTAGAGAAGTTTCCTACTGTTCAAAGTATGTCTCAATCATTAAGTAAGTGATATTTTTAGATGATTTTTTTTTTTTTACATATGTTTAATGTATTTATGTTACATCATTGGAATCTTCTCTTAACCAATCGGAACATGACCCATAATGTGAAATTTGAACCAGATATTCCGTGTATCATCACTTTGGATTCTTAACATATGGCCTAGACTATTAGTCCAATATAGCCAGATTGTGCATTTTGCATGTCAAAATTATGTAACATTGTGCCCGTTGATTTACATTAGAAGAAGCTACCTGTTGTTTCTGCTGCTCCTGTCTACTTTACCGTGTTATTGTACAAAATCCATGCAGGTATAATGTTGTGCTAATCCTCAGTTACTTTATGTATCGTAGATCATTCACATCTAGACTTTCGTTCAGAATTCTGCTGGATGCTCCTTGGAATTTGTCAGCACCTTGATGACAGACACACCTCTGACAGCTTCAGTGGAGAAGATACAATGCAATTAATATTGACTTACCATACAATCTGTAGTACCAACTTAATCATACAAATATATCATCTTCATTATAAAAACACAAAAAGTCATAAAATTACAAGTAAAAAGGGGATAAAATGACAAGAAGGAAACAGCCATCTGAGCCTAATAATGTACAGTACATTCAGAAAGTCTTTTGACCCTTTCATTTTTTTCACATTTTGCTATGTTGAGGCCTTATTATGTTGAGGTCTCTCAGACAGTGAGAAACAAGATTCTGTGTTCCGGTGAAACCAAGATTGAACGTTTTGGCCTCAATTCTAAGCATCATGTCTGGAGGAAACCAGGCACTGCTCATCGCCTGCCCAATATCATCCCTACAGTGAAGAATGGTGGTGGCAGCATCATGCTATGGGGGTGCTTTTCAGCGACTGGGACAGGGAGACTGGTCAGGGTTGAGGGAAAGATGAATGGAACAAAGTACAGAGATATTCTTAATGAAAAGCTGATCCAGAGTGCTCTGGACCTCAGACTGGGCCGAAGGTTCACCTTCCAACAAGACAAGGACCCTAAGCACACAGCCAAAACAACACAGGAGTGGCTGAGGGACAACTCTGTGAATGTCCTTGAGTGGCCCAGACAGCCCTGACCTGAACCCAATGGAACATCTTTGGAGAGACCAGAAAATGTCTGTCCACCGACGGTCCTCATCCAACCTCACAGAGCTTAAGAGGATCTGCAGAGAAGAATGGCAGAAAATCACAAATCCAGGTGTGAAATCCTTGTGGCATCATACCCAAGGAGACTGGAGGCTGGTATCACTGCCAAGGGGGCTTCAACTAAGTACTGAGTAAAGGGTCTGAATACTTATGTCATGTAATATTTTAGGTTTTCCTTTGCAATAAATTAGTAAAGATTATTAACATTCTGTTTTCACTTTGTCATTATGGGGTATTGAGTGCAGAATGGTGGGGGAAAACTTGATTTTTATTTTAACACAAGGCCTCAACATAACAAAATGTGAATGAAAGGGTGTGAAAACTTTCTGAATGCACTGTATGCTGTGTACCCATTCATTTATAATGTAAACAGTGACATAGTAACACATGCTTGAGGGATTATATTAGTTATAAGTGAAAAGATACATGCTATGTTCCTAGTAACCCAAGGCTAGATAACATGTGAATGTATACAGACCAGAGCGGCGATCACATGGGTAATGAGCGCTCTGCCTTTGCTTCTTCTCGGGACTTATCTAATCATAATAGACCCACAGAACAAGCAATGGTGTAAAGCATTGCAGTCGATTTTTTGCTTTTTGCATCAGGCTGTTATACAGTGCCTGGTGTAAACATTGCATCATCTGCAATACAAATACACTGAATCAGCAGGGGATTCCTTTGAGTTATGAGGTCAGAGCTAAGAAGAATCCATCAGTTTACTGACTACAGCCCTGAATGAGGATGAACTGCTGTAACTCAAGATCGGTATAAGATAAGTAAAGCATGCTTGTCTACTCTCCTGGGATGTTCAGGAGACTCCCGGAAATAGGGGAGACCACCTGGACTCCCATAAGAGGACCGCGACCTCTTTAAAATATACTCACACCTCCTCGTTCCAGGAGTCCTCTCTCCAGGGGGCAGTCGCAGAAAATGGCATGTCGCTGTGGCTGGCATCAAGAGTGGTTAGTTTAGAGGGTCTCAGGTCTATATTTATTATGGGGTCTATTACTTTAGGAGGTCTGTATTATTTTAAGGGGTCTGTTCTATGTTCTGTAATATTTTAGGGGGTCTGCATTAATTTTGTTGGTTAATAAAGTGGGTCATATGAACTATTTGTGATTCATATGCCGTATGTTGGGGGCATATACTATATTGATTGATGGGGAATGAGGTAAACAATTTGGCTTCATAATGTATCTTCTCAAAAGTTGGCAAGTATGAAGTAAAACAAAGTACCTGTAATTTTACGAAACATATTTGTATATTTTATCTAGATGTAGACTATAAAATAATATTTAAAAGTAGAACTATGCTTAAAAGTTCCAAAAATCAAAGTTTTCTGTCCGAAATAAAATAAATCAGTGCTTGAAGTGTAAATAGTATCTTAGGATACATCTTCTCAGCACTCCAGTAGATGTCAGTCTTGTTGACCAATGATAAAAGTACCATTTCAGACTACTCAGTCCTCCGAGAATCATCCCAAAATAAGGGCATGACCACACGTGGCGGATTTCCTCCGCAACTGTCCGCATCAATGCCGCACAGAATCTGCGTTGCAGATTCTGCTGCGGATCTGCACAAAATGTGCAGTAAATTGATGCGGACTAGCTGCTGCGGACTGCGGTAAAAGTACTTCCCTTCTCCCTATCAGTGCAGGATAGAGAGAAGGGACAGCACTTTCCCTTGTGAAAGTCAAAGAAATTCATACTTACCGGCCGTTGTCTTGGTGACGCGTCCCTCCTTCGGCATCCAGCCCGACCTCCCTGGATGACGCGGCAGTCCATGTGACCGCTGCAGCCTGTTATTGGCCTGTGATTGGCTGCAGCCGTCACTTAGACTGAAACGTCATCCTGGGAGGTCGGACTGGAGACAGAAGCAGGGAGTTCTCGGTAAGTATGAACTTCATTTTTTTTTACAGATAGCTGTATATTGGGAACGGTAGTCACTGTCCCGGGTGCAGAAACAGTTACTGCCGATCGCTTAACTCTTTCAGCACCCTGGACAGTGACTATTTACTGACGTCTCCTAGCAACGCTCCCGTCATTACGGGAGCCCCATTGACTTCCTCAGTCTGGCTGTAGACCTAGAAATACATAGGTCCAGCCAGAATGAAGAAATGTCAAGTTAAAAAAGCAAGACGCATCCGCAGCACACATAACATGTGCATGACAGCTGCGGACTTCATTGCGGAAATTAGAATCTCCATTGAAGTCAATGGAGAAATTCCGCCATGAGTCCGCCACTGCTCCGCAACAGACAGAGCATGCTGCGGACACCAAATTCCGCTCCGCAGCCTATGCTCCGCAGCGGAATTTTACGCATCATCTAAACCAACACTGCTAAATTAAAGTGGAAGTCAATGGACAAACGGCTCCGCTGCGGATTAACGCTGCGGAGTGTCCGCAGCGGAATTTAAGTGAAATTCCGCCACGTGTAAACCCAGCCTTACGGATACATATTTTTGTACTATATATCTTTGCAGAGCAATTATTTGTCTGCCCTGTCACCAGAAGCCAGGTATGTACATATTTACATGATCTGAATATTTGTACATATTTCCATACATGAATATTCCTACTTACGGTGTATTTTCTTCTATTTAATATTCTAGCACCAAATTGTTTCCAGATTTAGCTTGCTCACTCCATACAGCTGTTTCCGAGTGACTGGGACACCTTCTGAAATGACCTGGTGTATTTTGCTCTTTCATTCTAAAGCTATGAAAAGGTTAAACCATGTCAGGGGCGCATGAGATGTTAGAGTTGTTCAATAATGTCCTTTGGGAAAAGTAAAACAACTACTTTTACTATCTTACTGCTGGAACCAGTTTGCTAATGGCTGACAAGGGACCACTCATGACACAGATGCACACTTAACCACACGCAAGAGGCTGTGACAACTCTTTTCTTGGTGTTTACCAATAAATTAGACATATTGAGACTCTTCCTCTGTAATCTTGCCTTGCAGTTGTGGAAGGGGCCGGAACAGTTACAAGGGATAGACGAAGTAGGCAGCCGTCTAGGGCACGATTAAGGGGGGAGCGCACTTTATGGATTAAAAAAAAAAAGAAAGTTTATGTATTATAATTAAGAATTTGATTATTAGGAAGGGAAAGGGGGGACAGGAGGTATTCAAATGAATGATCGTCCATCCAACAGCAATCATGCTGGGATCAAGGGTTGTGGGGTGCATTCTGAAACGCCTCCCATGGTCACAAGAGAGCTTGTCCTGCCCCAAGCCAAAGCCCTATTGTAAAGCTTCATGCAGTAGTTCCCTACTGCCAATGCAACTCAATATAGCTCATAGGCTCTTAGAAGAGTGGACTGAAGATTGGCGATGACTATTCCTGAGATGGGTCATTGATTTAGGGATTTATTCTGATTCCCATACTTTGAGTAGAGAAGGATCCCACGCCCTTCCCTAATGTGAGTTAATTGGCAGCTATTTAATCTGGGATTTTGCCTTCTTATGGATCAACACTGTTGGATAACGTTTCCTTGCCCTACTTATTTTAGTATAATATGACATATGAAGCTATTCTTTAGATATACTTATTTTAAAACTTTGGTGTTTTTCTGTTTAATTCATATTTATATAAAACCTAGTTCTTAATTTTAAAATTTTGAGTGGGTTGTCCTAGATAAGAAACAATGATCTGGTTGTTTTTTTCTAGAAATAGTGCCACTCTTATTCATTGGCTGTGTCTGGTATTGCAGTAAAGATCTATTTACATGTTGAGTGCCAGTATATATTAAAATCCTTAACACTAATTAGTACTGGACCTAAGATCTAACCATTTGAGGTACTACGGACAGTTTCTATCTATTTGTGAAGACTTATCTATTGTTATTACATTAGTTTGGCGTATGATAGCATACATGCGACATGTGCTGTGACGACCCTCAGATCTACATCACTATTTGGTATGCCCACATGCACGGTCATGGTCTTTTTGTTACCTTGTTACAACTTGCGGGTGTAGAGACAACCCAAGACCCAGGAGCGTATCAGGACAGCCTATTGGATGGAGAATATCCCCTCCAAATGGCTTAGGAAATTCAGAGCACTCCAAAAGCTGCATAGAGGGCAATAGTGATATTCACTGCTAACTAAGCTACCCGACCTTGTTTTCAATGCTCTTTTTCAGTTTTATAAATAGTATATTGTGTAATTTAGGTATTAGTTGACCTTGGCCAAATAGGCTGTATTTAAAAATAATTATAACTATACATCCTACTAGAGTCTGTTGAGTAATTTGGCTATTGCAGCTCAGCCCCACTCACTTAAAGTGGACCTGTCACCTCTCCTGACATGTCTATTTGAGCAATTACTTGTATTCCCCATGAAATAACAATTCTGGAACATATCTTCTTAGATCTCTGCATTGTGCCATTCCTCTGTTATTCCTCCTAGTAAATTATGAATAAATTGACATCTGGGTGTTACCATTCCCCTTGTTCCAAGAAGTGTGTCCCTACACAGTCTCACTCTGTCAGCACTGATTGGATGCTATGAGTCTGTGTAGGGACACCCCCCAACTGGTAACACCCAGTTCTAGAGGAATAACCGAGAAACGGCACAGCTTTTAAAGATGCTCCACAATTGTTATTTCATGGGGGATACAATTATTAACTAAAATAGACATGTCAGGAGAGGTGACAGATCCTCTTTAAGACCAACCTGTTTAATTCCCTATCCAATGTTTTTTTTTTTGAGTGCATTAATTCTTTAAAATGTTTTTCTAGTTTCTTTCTTATATCTTAAATATGTTGCATTCATCTTGATTTTAAGAGACAAGAAACAGAAAAAATCAGGTATGTTGCTCAAGGTCTTATGGCTCCAAAGGCCCCTAAGTATGATTAAACCTCAACTAAGTCAAGGCATTCCATATTTCCCCAGCAGCCAGGACTGACAAGTCCAGACAGCCCATACACCTCCATTTTTACCTTAACCAGTTCTCCTGCCTTGACCCACTCCCCTCATGAAAGATCTAATCTTCTCAAAAGAAATCTTAATTGCTCATCTGTTGTGTGTTAACCTCTGCACTGGAAAACAAAACATTAGGTTTGTCACTCAAGTGATAAGTTACAAGTTGGCGTTCCCAGTGCGGGTAATGTTCCGAATTACATCAGACAAGGCTGTTATTACTACAGGTCTTTAACAATGCCACGTGGGACACAGGTAATCGAGTGAACACTAGAATGCTCTCAGTCAACTTCTCCAAGTTTGGATAACAATAACACAGTCAAATAATACTCCACTTATTAGAAGAGGACGGAGCACACGTCTTACAGGGTATCACTTACTGATAATAAACAGCTTCTGTCCCGTCGTCCATGTTTAGTCTCTGAGAAGAGGCTTGGGGGACCGCAAGGAGTAGTTCTAAGACTTTTTTTTTCGGTTTCTGCTTTTCCTAAATGCAATACAGTTATTTTAGACACTAAACCAATGAATAGTTCTATTCTCTGTTAATATTAAGTAGTTTGTCTGACCTTACAAGGATTCCTTATGTGATAAATTAAATAAACATTTTTTTTCATACACATTAGCAATTATTTTTTTTACTCCTGGGTCAAATATTTATTTAATAAAAATGTTTTATTTTCTAATTTTTTAAAGAACTCTTCATGTTCATTTTGATTTTAAATTCAATTGAATTATTTAAACATAGGCCGTACTGAACCATTGACACTCTATAGAGCACCATATTCTCCCCTAGAGGCAATGCTTTTAGTGAATAATACCTCGGTAATAAAGAATGCAATAAACATTCCAAATTTTTTTCCCTTCACTGATTCAATATAAATGAGTGATACAAAATGCTTCCATATACTCATGTGAAATCAAAGGCATACGAAGGTACCATAAGTGACCATAGATTTCTATGGAAAAACAACATGGATCCTGTCATGTCCATGGCCGCGGGCCGTCAGGTTCACTCACCTCCTGACGGCCGCAGCCATGGGTCTGCGAGTGCTGACCACAGTCCCCTCCTCAGGAGACGCCAGCGCTCACTTCCGCTTACCTTGGCCGGGTCCCTTAGGTTGGAGTTTAATGTCAAAATTAGCCCATGAGTACCCTGGACTATAAGAAGGGCCCAGACCCTTCCTCCCATGCCTGAGCGTTGTTTTCGTACCCTAAGTTTGTCTAGCAAATGGTCTCCTACTGTTTTCCAGTTCCCAGTGTTCCCCGTTCCTGTACCTGTATCCTGTGTCCCGTGCTACCCTGGTCAAGTCCCGTGCTGAGCTGTAGTTGTGCTGTGCTGTATTCCACGCCAGTCCTGCTACACCACGTCTGACGTCTGCCTGCTGCCTAGTCCCAGCCGAGCCTGTCTCGCTACTGTCCGAGCTGCCCCAGGTACACTATACGAACTATAGACTGTGATCTGCATCCTGTTGGCCAGCTGCCATACCGCCAAGGCGGTACGACCCAGTGGGTCCACGCACCCAACGTGACAGTTCCATATGGCCATGTGCGTGAGGCCTTAGACATGGGTTAGAATATGAAATCAGTGATATAATTGGTTATTATGGGCAATTCCTCCACTTTTTGTCTACACTTCTTTTCCTAGTTATTTGTCAAAATTAAAGACAATTAACTGGGAGACCGAAGAAAGGAGGGAACAGAACAGAAATAATAATGTATTTTACATGTCCTGAACTCACTTGCTGCTGATGGTCTTTGTGTTAAAGACGGACCCCATTCCAATTCTTGCTTAGGGGACCCATGGTTTCTTGTTATGCTTCTGGTAATGGTCCAATATTTGTTGCAACATTTTTGAAAAACATCAATAATTACGTTCAGAGCTTCGTGTGTAACATCAAAATAATGTGCCTCACTCTTAATTTTCTTTGAAAGTAAAACTTGACTTATCTACATATAAACCACAATTGATCCCGTACATGCCATCATTCAACAGTGACTACCAGCAGAGAAAAGTTCTCCAACTTAGGTGCTAAATTTAAAAAAATAAAACTATTTTGGAACCATAGTTGCATAAGTTGTCTCTTGAAAACTAAAGGTTGTTGGTTTTTAATGATATTTTTACGGAGATAGGCTTCTTTTATTTAGGGCATCTAAGAAATGGCCAAATAAAACCAAACTGGTGGTTGTTATTGCCCTTTTCGCCTGATCCCATGGCCCACTCCAAGCCGGAAACCCAATGCTATAGAGCAACGACTGAGCCCTAGCTCAGTAATTATAATATGACAATTTAGCGGATGATCTTCATTAAAATAACTTCCTCCAAAATATCAGGTACCCATAGAATTCCAAATGTAGACTTTTTCAGTTGTGTATATATTTACTTAGTGTTAATGCACATTTAGTAGTCCGTTTCAGGATATACACTTCTACACTTCACTCTAGATAGCTACTCATAAATTACATTTCATTGGCCTTACGTGCCCCTTTAACCATATGGTGTACTCCTTCCTAAGAAACCAGCTTCCTTAATTTCCTTTCTCACTCCTACATACCCCCCAACTATTCTCCTTGAAAGATCTGTTTGTAAATGAGTCACGTTTTAACCCCTGTGCTTCCATAAACCACTACCCCAGAGACACACACAGAGGCGTACAATTATCCTATTAAACTATCACATTCCCCATATAGGTAGTTATGAACAGAGCTGCCAATACATTCACTAAGGGAAGAGCATGTGGTTAACAACTTAACAATACTTTTGTATCACATATAAAAGTCATTTTCTAGACGTCTTCCTTATGCCGCATATAGTATGGGACACTGCTCACGATTTCCGTGATTATTGGATCTTTTATATCTTACATAAACATTATATTTATTGCAGGAAATTTAAAGGAAGAGCATTTTATTACAATTAGTGCTCGTACGTATATTACATTATAGTTATGTTAAACAATACAAGCCATTGTATGCATACAATCTATATATAAAAGGTCACCTACAGCAAGAATTTGTTCAAGTGTCATACAAGAAACATATGAAGTTACAGGACATCCGTTCAATTTGGGGAAAGAAATAATAATGGTGACCTAATATTGCAGAAAGTGCTGGATTTTTGAAAACACCAGAAAAGCTTAGTACACAGAGGATGTAGTTTCAATGCAATATTTGTGCAATAATACTACTTATTATCTATAAAACATGGAAAGTTAAAGCCCTAACAATAAAATACAGGCCCATGGTATGTGCAAAAAAATATTTTTTTTATCAAAGAAAAAATAAAAAAATTAAGGGGATACAGAAATTGAAAAAACAGGATGAGAAAGCATCAATAAAAGCATAAGCAGTGTAAGCATATGAAAATTGAGAAATGTCATAACTCTTTGCAATATTGGCAGATGACCACAAATGGTACATTTAATCAAATAAACAACAAAATAAGACAAAAAAAAAAGTGAAAAAGTGCAAGAAAAGAGGCAGAGGTAGATACGGCAGGTGCAAATATTAGAAACCAGAATGTCCCAGAGAGCCCAGTAGCCTGGAAATTGTCCATGGTATTAAGGATGAGGGCTGTCAGGTATTCCATAGGGTGTAAGTCCTTTATGCGGGTGTATACATTTATCCAGGAAGGGGGTACAGGTCGTTTCCAAAATAAAGCAGTGGAGGCGCAGCCTGGCATTATACTTGCCAAAGATTTTAGGGGGCACATTTAGTAGATAAGTTATTTGGACTTAGAGGATGTTCCTATCAAAGTTCCTTTAGAACAAGCAATGAAACTCCGTCTAGTAGGGGATAATGGCTGGACAATCCCAAAATACATAGGAAAGAGATCCTGAGTCCAGGGGATCCACATCACCATCACATATTTGGGATGGCCGGGATAAGCTTATGGAGGAGTTTGGGGGTATTGTTCCATGTCATAAGCAGTTTAATTTTATTTTCCTTATAAAGAAGAAAAATAGAATGCATTTGATGTCACAGCTTGGGAACCATGTGGTAAATATGGTAAATGTGACAGAAAAGATAGAAAAGGCATAGAAGGGCATACAATTCCCATTTCAGAGCACAAGTCTTCCTTGAAATATAATCCTAAATAATCGGAGACAAACTAGTTGCTAGGAATGTGCTGTCTGACAAGACCGTTACATTAAAAGTCTGGTTGTTATGCATTTTATCCATAGCTACCAGTCTGTCTCAAATCACACAGTTGTTTTGCTCAAAGCTAGATCGACACTATGAGCAGAGAAGAGCTTCTTAAAGGGTTTCTCCTGTCTAAAACATTTCTGACATACCCACAGTATATGCCATAAATGACTGATAGATGCGGGTCCCACCTCTGGGACCTGCACCTATTGTCAGAACGGGGGTCACCCGACCCCTGTCCCACCTGTTGTGGTGGAGAATCAATGGAGATCAATGTGTGCTGCTAACTCCATTGATTCCTAGGGGAATTACCAAAACAGCCGAGCCAGCTTGCTTGACTGTTTCCGTAACACCCATAAAAATCAATGGATAGAGCTGCACACATGCACAGCCACCTCTCCCTTGATTCTCCGCCTGAATATGACATACCAGGACAGAGGAAGGTTGGGTAACCCCCATTCTGGCGATAAATGTGAACCTATGGATATACCATAAATGTTTTAGATGTCATTCTCTGTCTTAAAAAGCAAGGACATACATACCATTGAGGCAGACCATGCCGCTGATATTGGGCCCTTGAAGACCTTGTTGGTCCCATTTCTGTTGCTACCAAATAGTAAGAAATTGTACAGGACTCTCCTCTCCAGTGGAACTTCATCGTTAGCCATCATGGAAGTGGGGAATTTATAAAAGGGTATCCCACTGTCTTAAAAGGAGTATGGAAAAAACTTAATGTAATACAAATTGAGAGAATTTCTTACCACTTTATCATGATTTAAAAAAAAAAAAGATTCTAAAAATTTACCAGAAAGTTACCGTGAAAAGCTGCTCCAGTGTTCATTGATGTAGTTTCCCATTGAGAATATTCTCCTTTTTTCTTTTCACTAGCTGTCGGGTAGGAAGTAAGTTAGCGCTATGTTTTCCTTGACTGTTTATATTTGTGACTCTTACAGGATTGGACCCTATTAATATGAATGGGGGAGTTCACATATATGTTGTTTCAGGCTTAAGGTGGACTCAGCGTAGCTACTGCTTATAGATTTATAGGATGTTAGATGCCTGAGCAGTTTACGATTTGTCCTGTACAATGTATCTGCATTTACAACTTTTCACTTTACACAACTGTATTCAGGATGGAAACAGACATCAATGGTACTAGGAGCTAAAAAATGAAATACTTTTTTCCTTAAAGTGGAAGTGCAGACATATGTACTGCTTATCTGCTGTTGCTTTTGCTTGGCTGCTTTTACCTATTCTTCATTAGGACAGTGCTATATACCAGTGACTCCGGCTCAGCAACAACGTGTATTAAAGTTTTATTTATTTAGATGTCCACCTGAAAATGTAAGAAGCTCAGAATATTATGTTACTACCGCCTTTTCTTTGATTTGAGGGAATAGCTCGAGAGGGGGGCTGTGCCATGGGTTCTGGTTGTCAGAGAGTGTGCCAAAAAGCCACCTTATCTTGACCAAGGTATTTAGATACTGAGCAAAGCAGCAAACTGAATCTTTACCCCATGAGCCCATTAAGAAAAGCCACGACTCTGCTCTGATCCCATACGGTGCTTTCCATAACTCTTTCAGCTCTGCCCAACACCTCCGACAAGACATAAAGTCAGTGCATGAAGTTATAAACTGCACAGAACTAATGAAAAGAGGATTGTCAGGTAATTGGCACACAGGTAAATAAGCCATGGTAAGGGGGGGGGGGCATTCTTCCAATTGAATGGACACTAACCTTTAAAACAACTTATGCTAATCTGATAATATACCCGATATAGAACAACTTTGTAATTTAGATGCCCCAGAGGAAGTCGGAAGGGCGAAACCCAGGGTCGGGCGAGAGTGTTTGGCGTGCCGCCTAGAAATTTTAAAGATTTTTACTTACCTTGATGCTTTTATTTCTTGTTACTTCTGTGAGTATGGATTAAACTTGGCGTAGAGCAATCTTTTTGCAGAGGGTGTTGCACTATGTGTCTTCCTTTTTCCATCTATTAGAGACATAAGATCCTTTTCCTACCAGGAGTTCTTTGAATGTGGAGAGAGACGATAAGGAGCTTGGTGGAACTACAAGGATAAGAATTACCATCCACACCCTCATTGGATTGCGGACTGTCCACTGCATTTTTCTGGGAGAGAGCCCATACTGAATGATATTGGACTGTTACTAGTGCCGTCTGAGCGGTAAACTTCTCTGTACTTTATATATGTAATTTACTTACTGTTAAAAATGTTTTGTTTTATCCATGCAAATTCTCTGTGAAGTTACTTCCACTAGATGTCTCCCTTCCTGTAACCTGCTGTACACCCCCTGTTGTCAAGCAAAGTCTGTCCCTGGTTACAGAGCAGAAGGTTGGGGTGGGTCTCTTCACTGCCTGCCCATAAAAGTCTATGGAGAGGGGAGGGGGAGCAGGAGGAGGGAGCAGTGAGAGAGTGAGTCAGCAACAGGCACGCTGCATACAAGTCTATGGAAAGGGGAAATGGGAGCAGGAGGAGAAAGCATAGTACATAGTTACATAGTTTGTACGGTTGAAAAAAGACACATGTCCATCAAGTTCAACCAAGGGATGGGAAAGGGGAAGTAAAAAATTTCTACACATAGCAGTTAATATTTTTTTGTTCTAGGAAATTATCTAAGCCTTTTTTAAAGCCATCTACTGTCCCTGCTGCGACCAGCTCCTGCGGTAGGCTATTCCATAGATTCACAGTTCTCACAGTAAAGAAGGCTTGTCGCCTCTGCAGCTTGAACCTTTTTTTCTCCAGACGGAGGGAGTGCCCCCTTGTTTTTTGAGGGGGTTTTACATGGAACAGGATTTCACCATATTTTTTGTATGCGCCATTCATATATTTATATAAGTTAATCATGTCCCCCCTTAGTCTTCTTTTCTCAAGGCTAAATAGGTTTAGTTCTTTTAATATTTCCTCATAACTTAGATTCTCCATGCCCCTTATTAGCTTCGTTGCTCTTCTTTGTATTTTTTCCAACTCCAGGGCATCCTTTCTATGAACTGGAGCCCAGAACTGAACTGCATATTCTAGTAGAGTGAGAAAGACACTAGCTGCTAGTAAGATTTCTAGGTGCGAGGGTATGAATGACTGTAGAGAAAATGGGTGACTGAAGAGAGTGCTGGATGCATAAAAATGGAACAATAAAGGTGCTGGCGGAGCTTACTACTATATGGTAGGTTAGCCAGTTAGCCCTGCATTGACAACAGCAGACATGTGGAAGGAATGGGGGTAGGGGGAAATGCAGAGTATGTATTATTAATAAGGGATTGGTTGGGAAGGGGGAGGGATAGGGTCAATATAATTAATGTCCATCCATCAGCAATCATGCTGACCTTCGGGGAGTGAGGGTCATATGGGATTCTCAAACCCTTGTCTGTTCACCAAGAGATCTTGTCTAGGTGGCCTCTAGGGATCTCCACAGTTGCCGAGAACAAGGGGCCCCATATCTCTGTTCTTGGCCGGAGAGCAGGATAAGCATGTGTCTCTCCATAGAGATAAATGGGAACATCATAAACAGTAATGGGCTCATTCGGTGGTTTCCGGAGGTTCCATTAACAGTTAATGGGATAGATGGAAATAGTCGGCGGTTTCCAACTGTGCATGCTCATCTTGCTCCACAGCTAAGAACAGGGATTTGAAGTCCTCTGATTGACAGGTTGTAAAGGAAAAACAGGGATTGTCGTTGGACAACCCCTTTAAGGATTTGTCCCATGCATTTGAATAGAACTCCAGAACATCAGGTCACCAAATGAACTCCTGATTTCTCCTTATTTTTCCAGACTTGGAAGCTTTGAGAGACAATTATGTGGTGTCATTTTCCAATAAAAGTTAGAGCTTAAAGTTCTGACTATGTTTTGCCAATTGTTTATGGTTAAATTGGATGGAAATGATGGAAAGTTATTACCCGCAATTCAGATACTTCCTTACGGCCCTAGAGCCTTAAAGTGCCTGATGGGAATAGTCCAATAAAGGCTTCTTATTGTTGGCATGAGAACATATTGCAGCTCTTAAACATGAAATGACAGTGATATCCAGTACATTTATTACATTCATTACTAAACTATTGTATCTCCACAATTCCTGCTTCATGGGAAATTAATATAGCTCCTTTTACAAACAATAAATAGCGTATGTTCTTTATTGAGTAAGACAGCATCATTAAACTGTCATACAGTTATTTCCTAGAGTCAATTGGCACCGTATACATAGGTTAAATATAAAAAAAAATATGGAAGCCTATTCTAAATCTAAGTTCCATTGTAATCAATTACTATGTTTCTTTGTATGTGTTGACCTAGGCTCATTGTTACTTTAGTTAATTTATAGTCCTCATAAGTTCAGGATAATATTAACATGAATTGGATAATGATGGCTTTATTATTGCTGAAATAATATATTCTTTTTTTTAAGAGGTAAGGGTTAAATGGTACTCTAGAGGTAAATCACTTTCTTCTGTGGCATATCCAGGGCCAGGGACATAACTTCAAGATCTTGGGACCCAATGCAATATTCTGTAACAGGGCTCCCCTACCTACCATGTGCCATTTACAATACCTTTTTAAATAGCAGAAGGGCTCCAGGGCACCGCCTGGCACCAGGACACAGCTACAACTGCTACCTCTGTACTGCCTATAGCTACGTCACTGTCCAGGGCAGTTATTTTTTGAGTAGAGGTCAAAGGGGTAAAAATAACAAATAATAATATACTCACTGTTGAAAGTCTGTGCAGTTCTCTCCCTGCCAGTGCCCTCATTCCCGCTGTGCCTTGTTTACATTCTCAATTGGATGACATGTCAGTCACATCACAAGACTGTGATGATGTCAACATGTCATGTTATCTACTCGACACGTTATTGGATAGAGAATGTAAACAAGACAGGGTGGAATGGGAACACTGTGGAATTCATGTTGAAGGTATCTTGCTCTTTGTGGTTTTGACAGGTTTGGAGCTTGTTGTAGATAATTTTTAGGAGTTCGAAAATTCCTTTAACCCCTTAAAGGGAATGTGTCGCTAGAATTTTTTTTTTTTTTTAGTTAAACAATTATTATTTAAGTGATTACACATTGTTTTAATTTTTTTTTATTTTTCCACAAGTCAGGAAATGTTATAAATTAGATTCTAATTTATAACATTAACATGTGCTGGTCACTAGAGGGAGCAGTTCCCAAAATTGCAGCATGGTCAATGTGGTAAAGCAACCTAATTGCTTTATGCTGCAAATTTGGGGTAGACACACTCGCTCTAGTGTCCTCACACAATCCCCCCTCCCTTATTCTGGCTAGTGCCAGGAGAAGGAGGGGGTTGAATCTTCAAACCTCCTACCCTGTGTGCAGCCATTTTCTGAGCAAATGCACAGTGTAGGAGGATTAGATGCAGTGCTAATCAGACAGTATAACACGAACATACACGAACATAATACACACATCACATACACAAACATAACTTACCTGCTCCTGCCGCAGGTGCCGCCACCGCTCCTATTCCTTGCGTCTTCGCTTCCTTGAACATATGGCCGGAAGCCCCGGCCGGAAGTCGTCATCTGACTATCTGGCAGCAGCTTCCGGTCCACATGAAAATGGCACCGGATTTCGCTCTGCTAACGAGCTTCGTTTTGGTCTGTGTGGAAGCGGCGCTGCAGTGAATGGAAAGGCTCCCGTTCGCATTCTCTATGGGGATGTATGTGCAAAAAAAATGGCAGCCCCCATAGAGAAGTAAAAGTAAGAAAAAATAAATAAGTAGAACACAAGAACACAAATAAGTAAAATTTATTTTAATATCATACTAAAAGCAATGTTATAAAAAAAAAATTTCATGACACCGTCCCTTTAAAGAGGCTCTGTCACCAGATTATAAGTGCCCTATCTCCTACATAATCTGATCGGCACTGTAATGTAGATAACAGCAGTGGTTTTTATTTTGAAAAACGATCATTTTTGAGCAAATTATGAGCAATTTTAGATTTATGCTAATAACTTTCTCAATAGACAACTGGGCATGCTTTTACTTTTTACCAACTGGGCGTTGTACAGAGGAGTGTATGAGGCTGACCAATCAGTGACTAATCAGTGTCATACACTTCTCATTGTTCCAGCCCAGCTTCTTTCACTGCACAATCACGCTGTAACAATGGGCTGGAACAATGAGAAGTGTATGACGCTAATTGGTCACTGATTGGTCAGCGTCATACACTCCTCTTCACAACGCCCAGTTGGTAAAAAGTAAAAACACGCCCAGTTGTCTATTGAGAAAGTCATTAGCATAAATCTAAAATTGCTCATAATTTGCTAAAAAATGATCGTTTTTCTAAATAAAAACCACTGTTGTTATCTACATTACAGCACAGATCAGATTATGTAGGAGACAGTGCACTTATAATCTGGTGACAGAGCCTCTTTAAGGACACGGCCGTGAGGACAGAACAATTTTTTTATATTTTGTCTCTTTGCATACTGACGCTCATAACTTTTTTATTTTTTGTACCACGTAGTTGTATGAGACTTTGTTTTTTGCGGGACAAGTTGTACTTTATGTAGGTACCATTCTTTGGTACAAATACATTATCGTTTAATTTATATAAATTTTTACTTTGGCGAAAATGCAGAAAAAAAAGCAGTTCCGCTGAAGTTTTATTATTTTATTTTTTTACACCATACACCTATCATCATAAATAATGTTATACATTTGTTGTACAGGTTGTTACGGTCATGGCAATACCAAATATGTCTATATTATTTAAAGTTTTGGGACTTATTTAAAAAGTTTATTGTATTTTTTTTATATATTTTTTTTATTTAACATAATTTTTTTTTTTAAATTAATTTAACTTTTTTTTTATAATCCCATAGAGGGATTTTTCATTTTTATTTTTTATTTTTTTAACTGTAATGTACTGGCATATATCTATATGCCAGTACATTAGCCTGTGTACTGATTGTACACCTTCAGTTGTTAGGGAATACCTCAGTATGCCCTAACAACAGGAAATATGTTCAGACAGCCCTGGGGTCCTTCAATGGACCCTGGGCTGTCTGGCCATACAAGTTATGGGCTTTGATCGCGTCACAGGGATTTTCTGTGACGCGATCAAAGGGCATCCCCACTTCAATTATTTACTTTGAATCCCGTGATCAGCTTTGATCACAGCATTCAAGGGTTTAACGGTGGAGAGAAGAGGTTTCCCTTCTCTCCGCCGTTACAGCGGGGCTGCGGCTGTGTATTACAGCCGTTGCCCCGCTCCTGATCGCGCGTGGACACGGCTGTCACACAGGACGAGAATGCTCGTGCTAATGCGCAAAGTACCCGCCGCTCAGGACGAGCATTCTCGTCCTGTGTCGGCAAGTAGTTTAAGGGTATGTAAACCTTCGACCATAATTTTACCTTTGTAAATACGTTACCTTATTTATCTTGAACTGATTCTGAATTACCTGTATTATAGCCAAATGCACTTTAACAATTCTGTTGTTATTGGAAAACAGTCAACTAGCTTATCAACAGACATCGCCAGCAGTTCAGCTGAGATCTTTTAATGAAGTTTGAGGGTGTTTTATTAAAGGGGTTTTATATAGAATGTTATAACATTCTAAAGCTGAGAATGATGGGGATGCAGCGCAGGTTTCCCAGTTTTTTCCTGTTCAGTGGTGCTTCCAGCCACATGCTGTGCAGGGAACTGCTGAGCAACTCCTTCAAATGAATAAGGCACAGAGGGTGGCCATAAGCACTGCAGGAAAAAAAATGTGAATTATACTAGTGCTGCGCCCCTTTTTTCTCAGTAGGGATCCTGGCAGATGGACTACTACTGATCAGAAAGTGATTTCATATACTTGGAATATGTCATCACTTACTATGGGGGAAAACATATTTTACGCCCCCTGGATACGGTCTGTGATTACGGCTACGGCCGGCCGTGGAAGTCTGCGGACAGCCGTCCGCATTTGTGGGCCGTGCTACTATATAAAGTATGGGAGCAGGGCCCGTAAAAAAAAAAAATAGGACATGTCCTATTTTTTTATGGAAGCTTTCTATGGCCTGGGCACCTTCCTGTAAATATACGGGAAGGTGTCAGTCGGCCATAGAAATAAATGGGTCAGTAATTACGGATAAAATCTACAGTCGTGTGCATGGGGCCTAACATTTCTCTTCAATGCCTGGTGTAAAGCTACATTACTGCTGTTTTCCCTCTCCAATCTGCCAGCAGCAGTTACTTTTAACCCAAAACGTTGCTACATTGTCATAAACCATATGTTACTAACTAACTAACTGACTAACTTACTAAGTAACTAACTAACTAACTAACTAACTAACTAACTAACTAACTAACTAACTAACTAACTAACTAACTAACTAACTGTTGTATTATGGATCTAATTGTGAAGAGTTAAATAAAATTCAGTTAAAGCATATCCTATGCCCGGAGTGCAGTTCCATCTCTCTACGCTTTGAACAACAAGTCCTTGAAGTCAACAATGCTCAATGTTCATGATAAAGCACTATGTCTGTTCACAATGGTGATCGGTTACATTGTTTTTCAAGGCAAGAAAAGTGCAGTCTGATAGAAAACCTGACAGAAATCTGATGGACCCCATTATAAGTCAGTTGGATCCATCAAGATTTGTGTGAATTAGTTTGAAAAAGAAAATGTTATAGCCGTCATGGCTCCGCCAAGAACCGATGCCATGTGTGAGCAGAGCCTTAGAGAATAAAGAGTTAATCTACATAAGAAGTTGATCAATTTTGTAAATACATGAGTTTACTTACTGATCCTGACTTATTACATGTTAAGTAAATTAGTCCAGAGTTGCATTTACAAATCTCCTGAGTTTAGTGCTGGAACCTTTGTGGGTTCAATGCCTGCACAAAGGTAACTCTGGTGATTTGCATTCTATGAAACGTCATCTTTACACCAAACACTGCACAATAATTTAATGTAGGGAAAACAAATGATCCTACTACATTATAGAAGCTCAGCTAAGGTGCTAGATATTTACTTATTGATAAGGTTGTTGAGTGTTTCCAATAGCAACCATGGGAATTACGGTAGATGATAAGGAATGGACTGTGTTCAATTCTTTATGTTTATTAAACTCCTCAACATTGAAATCGCAACACTAAGAAGGGCAAGGCATAAGGTTATGCAAATTGATGAAGTAGCAGGTTTCGCTAAAATCTGCAAATTATTGCATTTTTAAGCACCTAGCTCAAATCTGTGGCATGTGGGGGACATAAATGCCAGATTGCAAGCAAAGTATTTTAGCTACATGAAACCTCAAAAATTGGATCAAGTAGTGTGGGATGATTGTGTGATGCCTCCTGTTGGTCAATGTGCCAGTTATCACCACCTGTCGCAAACTGAGAGAGACAGAATCCTTGAACTGAGAGACCTTGGTTTCTCACTCCAGCAGATCACTGCGCGCCTAGGCTGAGATGTCAGCACTGTTAAACATTGCATGTCCCGAAGGTTGGGAGAACAATAATGAACGGGAATGACAGCAAGAGTCGCGGGGAGGTGACCCTCTGCACGGGTGGATTGTCTGATTGGAAGAATGGCGCATAGTAATCCATTCCGTACTGCAAGTGAAATTGGTCGTCACATCCCAAGCCTAGGGCGGCAACCAGTTTAGACACAAACCATCAGCAAGCGTTTGCACAACATTGGGCTACGAGCCAGACGTCCAGCTACAGGTGTTTCACACGGCACTGCTCTAAAAGGTTATCATGGCGCACAGCAAGATGGCAATGGAGGCTGGAATGGAGATCTATCCTCTAAAGCGATGAGTCACGCTTTTGTCTTGGATGCAATGATAGCTAGAGATTGGTCTGAAGACCACGTGGGCAATGCCATGAAGAAGCCTTCACAAGGTTCTACTCCTGGGATTATGGTGTGGGGTGGCATAATGTGCAGTAGCCGGACCCCTTTAGTTTTCATTACAGGTACACTAAGGGTATGTTCACACGGCCTATTTACGGACGTAAATCGGGCGTTTTTGCCCCGAATTACGCCCGAAAATAGCGCCTCAATAGCGCTGACAAACATCTGCCCATTGAAAGCAATGGGCAGACGTTTGTCTGTTCACACGAGGCGTATATTTACGCGCCGCTGTCAAATGACGGCGCGTAAATAGACGCCCGCGTAGAAGAAGTGACCTGTCACTTCTTTGGCCGTAATTGGAGCCGCTATTCATTGACTCCAATGAATAGCAGCGCTAATTACGGCCGTAATTGACGCGGCGTTCAAGCGCCTGCACATGCCGGTACGGCTGAAATTACGGGGATGTTTTCAGGCTGAAACATCCCCGTAATTTCAGCCGTTACGGACCCCCGCCGTGTGAACATACCCTAAGGCTATGTTCACACGGGGTCTTTTGCCGAGTTTTTTGACGCGGAAACCGCGTCGCAAAACTCGGCAGAAACGGCCCGAGAACGCCTCCCATTGATTTCAATGGGAGGCGTCGGCGTCTTTTTCCCGCGAGCAGTAAAACTGCCTCGCGGGAAAAAGAAGCGACATGCCCTATCTTCGGGCGCTTCCGCCTCCGACCTCCCATTGACTTCAATGGGAGGCAGGAGAAAGCGTGTTTTCTGCCCGCGGCGCTCAATGGCCGCGGGCGAAAAACGGCGCGATCATTGCTATTCACACGGAGTATTTTGGGGGAGGAATATCTGCCTCAAAATTCCGTTTGGAGCTTTGAGGCAGATATTCCTCCCCCAAAATACTCCGTGTGAACATAGCCTAACAGTTCAGAGTTACATTGATTTGGTCGTGGAACCATTTCTCCAAAGTGTCCCAGACACCGTTTTTCAACAGGACAGTGCCAGGCCGCATGTTGCTCATGCTACTGTGAGCAGCCTGCGTGGCCTAAACGGTCTACCATGGCCTGCAGCGTCTCCGGACATGTCTCCCATTGAGCACATCTGGGACGTCAATTGCAAAAGGTGCTGCCAGCAGCCAATCTTGATGATTTGCGTGGCATTTCATTCCTCAGACAACCATTAATAACCCTATTGATAGCATGCTGTGTAAGTTCATGTATTTCTGCGCTCATACTCGATACTGAATAAATCAAGATGTTTGGAATATTTTGTTTCCTTTTATTTATCATTTGCATATCATTAACATGTCTATCGATCTTGTGATTTCCACATTTCCAAAAAATTTCCTTCTTGGTGTTGCAATTTCAAGGAGTGAATATCTATAAACTATAAATGATGTGCAAGGGTGGATGTGCGCTTTAACAATAGAAGATACCTTATTTCCAGCATCACGTTCATTCAAAGCAATTTATTAAAGTAAACCATATACATTGACTTATATGGGAGAGTCCTGCGAGCATGTTAGAAAAATAAATGGCACTGTTCGGAGACAAAAACTCGCCATTTACGAGAGGAAGACGTGCCCTTAGAAGCAACAGTAAGATGTGTTTTTTTTTTTCCATTAATGTAATCACTTTTGAGATCGCTAGTCTTTCTGGCCAACCTGTACACACCTTCTGTCTCATCTGCTAACAACTGCAGATGCCGGCTTACACGAGGTGATTTAGCGCGACAAATGATTATTTTAAGGTCATCATAAAAGATTAGATAAACGACTAACTAGCAATTTTTCACTGAATCTGCAACCACTGCGCATGTTTGCCGTGGCAAATTATTGTGAACTTTTACTCAATATATATGCTTTTTTACACCAAAAACGACTCACGTAAAAGGCCTTTAAGTCTAAATATTGACTTTTCGTTTTAGAATTCTGAATTTTTATCTCAAAATTCTGTTATTGTTTTTTTTACATGGCCACAGTACTCCTAAAAATGGTATAAACGATTATGTCAATTAAGAATAAACGGCTAAGCGGCTCCTATTAGTCTTTTTTTACTTTGCCTAAGAATATGTGAGTCTACTGGTCCTTTGGTACTTCTTGTTCCCTTACAGTACATTGTCCTCACGAAACCTTGGAGCGGTTTTGGTTATGTGTCTTATTGAAACTTTTCAACATATACTTATCCTACCAATTCACAGCTACGGTCACTGAGGCTTCTCCATTAACATTGCAAATTTGAGTCCAAAAACCCCAAAACCTCAATCGGTGTGGTCCTAGATCTTGTCATTTCTTCCACAACAATGGGCTCCTTGACACTTAAACTAGAGAAGATAAATGAAAAGTGACACTGTGGATCAAGCAGTTGAAAAATGTCCTATGTACAACTGCTTTTTGGCACATCTGTCCTTTCTAAATAACTATTCCTCGAGTTGCAAGTTGGCTCCAGCTGAGAAAACTGACGTTTATATGATAAATTGATGGGATGCATGACCAAAAAAGAATTTCTGAGTGTACACTGGATGCCAGCAACAACAACACTTTATGGTGCTTGACAAATAGCCCCTTACTATAATACGTAGATAGATATATAGATACTGGTCAATATGTTTCTGAGATTCAATTTCATACGAATGGGATGTTAGCATTCCAAAAATCCCAGCCTGGCCTGACATCTCGGATTATAGCTAATCCAAGATTTTTTTTACTCCCGTTAAAATGCAAAACATTACAGTAATTTCATTCAGGCATTTATATATGCTCACCATGTTGTACTTCCCATCAGCAGATGGAAATGTGGTGTCACATTGAACCAATGCAAATTAATTGTCTTACAACTTTACAATGTGGAATTGCTTTATAATAGTCTAGCAATAAAGCCTGTTGTGTAAAAAAAATACAGCGGGCTCTAGAAAAGTCTACCCCCTAAAATGCCTTCACTCTGCCAGCTGTATGCCACCACTCTGTCCATGGTATGCCATCGCTGTCCCCTCTATGCCACCACTCTGTCCCCTGTATGCAACCACTGTTATGCTACCACTTTGTCCCCTGGGTATGCCATCACTGTCCCCTGTATGCCATCACTGTCCCCTGTATGCCATCACTGTCCCCTGTATTCCATCACTGGCCCCTGGGTATGCCACCACTCTGTCCATGGTACGCCATCACTGTCCCCTCTATGCCACCACTCGGTCCCATGTATGCCATCACTGTCCCCTCTATGCCACCACTCTGTCCCCTGTATGCCATCACCATTATGACACCACTTTGTCCCCTGGGTATGCCATCACTGTCCCCTGGGTATGCCACCACTCTGCTGCCTGTAGAAAACTCTTGTTGGTCAGTTCTTTTTTTTGTCGTGAAACATTAAAATACAAAATGCGGAAGCATTTGCATGGTGATAACCCTTCCAGGGCAGGAGACGTGGATGCCTTCCACGTGTTGCTTCATAGTTTTTTTTTTATATTCTTTTTTAATATCTTGCAACATCATTTTAATCATGTATGTCATTTAAGACCTTAAAGTGTGTAGCATTTTGTCCAGCTCGGAGAGCTTTTACATCTCTTTTATTGCTGTTTTGACGTCTTCGAATAGTTTCTTCAGGCCGTTCTTGTCTGTTTCTGAATTGTCTTTGTGCCTTTCAATTGCTGAGAAATGAATTCTGCAATACTCACATTACGCATGCGCTGAGATTCAGTTTAAATTTGTTGCGGTGTCGTTTCACTGTGACGATCACGCAAACACTGAAGTTCAATATTTCTTTTAGCTGCAGTTTGTTGTTGTCGCCTTGTTTTGTCATAATTCGCTTTGCGGCGTTTAGCATCAGCTTGTTCTTCTGCCGTTAACGGTCTAATTGGACATGGCATTGTTTATAGTATGTTTTATAAGTAATGTTTTTGTCTGCAGTGCGCTCACCCCCCCTCCACCCACCCACACTCACCCACACACACCATGTGACCCTTGGCTTTCAGTTAAAAGGGATAGGCTTCGTTCACATCTACGTAGGGACTCTGTTCATGGGTTCCATCTGAGCTTTCCATCTGGGTAACCCATGAATGGAATCCGAACTGAAACAAATGGAAACCATAGGTTTCCGTTTGCATCACCATTGATTTCAATGGTGACAGATCCGGTGCAAATGGTTTCCATTTGTCACCGTTGTATAAGAGTTCCGTCGTTTTGACGGAATAAATAGCACAGTCGACTACAGTATTGATTCTGTCAAAACAACGGAACCCTTACACAACGGTGACAAACGGAAATCATTTGCATCGGATCCGTCACCATTGAAATCAACGATGATGCAAATGGAAACCTATGGTTTCCGTTTGTTTCAGTTTGAATTCCGTTCATGGGTTCCCCTAATAGAAAGCTCAGAGGGAACCCATAAACGGAGCCGCGACGCAAATGTGAACGAAGCCTTACATGACATCCACGGGCTAACTGAATAGGAATAATAGTGGAATTATTGTTATTATTGAACAGCTCATTCACTGTGTGTATATATTTGTATTACTGTCTTTCTCTAGGTGATGTTGTAATGCCCGTAGCAACCAATCAGATCTCAGCTTTCTTTTACTTAAACTGCTCTGGTAAAATGAAAGCTGTGCTATGATTGGTTGTTATGGACAACATATAGTTTTCCTTTTAGACCGTTTGGATAAACCTGCTCACTAAACCAACACATTTAGTAAGGGAACCTGTCACCAGCATTTTCAACACTAAGGCGGGATTCACATGACAGGGTTTCCCGGCCGGGCGCCGGCCGTTCATAAATCGGCCGGCACCCGGCTGCATTAGGAATAATAGACCCCTAATGGGGCTATTCACACGACCGATTTTTTGACGGCCGGGAAAACCGGCCATCAAAAAATGGGACATGCCCTATTTTCGGCCAGGTGCCCGGCCCCCATAGAAGTCTATGGGGCCGGGTAATACACGGCCATCACCGGAATGTGTCCCGAGTGATGGCCGGGTCTACCGTCGCTCGCGCACTCTCTCTCCTCCTCCTCACAGTGCAGAGTGCATGTGAGGAGGAGGAGGAGGGTCTTTTTTTGCTCCCTGTAGGAGTCGGAATCCCCAATCCCCGGCCAGGGATTGGGGATTCCGCTACAGGAGAAGTGAGTGACTACACTGTCCATATATGGACACAGCGAAGTCACTCACTTCTGCAGCGAAATCCCCGACTCTATGGCCGGAGATTCCGCTACAGGAGAAGTGAGTGACTACGCTGTCCATATATGGACACAGCGATGTCACTCACTTCTGCAGCGCAATCCCCGTCTCTATGGCCGGGGATTCCGCTACAGGAGAAGTGAGTGACTACACTGTCCATATATGGACACAGAGATGTCACTCACTTCTGCAGCGGAATCCCCGACTCTATGGCCGGGGATTCCGCTACAGGAGAAGTGAGTGACTACACTGTCCATATATGGACACAGTGACGTCACTCACTTCTGAAGCGGAATTCCCGACCTGTGGCAGGGAATTCCTCTCCAGGAGATGTCAGTGACTACACTGTCCATATATGGACATTGAAGTCAGTGACTTCTCCTGGAAGGGGGGGATGGGTGCAACCTACAGGGGGCTGTGTGACATCACCTACAGGGGACTTGGTGGCATCACCTACAGGGGGCTGGGTGGCATCACCTACAGGGGGCTTGGTGGCATCACCTACAGGGGGCTTGGTGGCATCACCTACAGGGGGCTTGGTGGCATCGCCTACAGGGGACTTGGTGACATTGCCTACAGGGGGCTGTGTAGTATTACCTACAGGGGGCTGGGTGGCATTACCTACAGGGAGCTGGTTGGCATTACCTACAGGGGACAGGGTGGTATTCCTACAGGGGGCTGGGTGGCATCACCTACAGGGGGCAGGGTGGCATTGCCAACAGGGGACAGGGTGGCATCACCTGCAGGGGGCTGTGTGGCATCACCTACAGGGGGCTGTGTGGCATCACCTACAGGGGGCTGTGTAGCATCACCTACAGGGGGCTGGGTGGCATTACCTACAGGGAGCTGGTTGGCATTACCTACAGGGGACAGGGTGGTATTCCTACAGGGGGCTGGGTGGCATCACCTACAGGGGGCAGGGTGGCATTGCCAACAGGGGACAGGGTGGCATCACCTGCAGGGGGCTGTGTGGCATCACCTACAGGGGGCTGTGTGGCATCACCTACAGGGGGCTGTGTAGCATCACCTACAGGGGGCTGTGTGGCATCACCAACAGGGGGCTGGGTGGCATTACCTACAGGGGGCTGGGTGGCATTACCTACCAGGGGGGCTGTGGCATTATCTACAAAGGGCTGTGTGTGGCAACAAATTTAAATGAAATTCA
Organism: Rhinoderma darwinii; assembly: GCF_050947455.1. Lineage (NCBI taxonomy): Eukaryota > Metazoa > Chordata > Amphibia > Anura > Rhinodermatidae > Rhinoderma > Rhinoderma darwinii. The sequence goes on from NC_134699.1 coordinate 30,516,696, forward strand.
TCCGATTTTAAAACGGACAGGGAAAAAAACGGATGCAAATCGGGTCCAAATCGGCCGGTAAAAACGGCAACTCGGCCCGGAACGGAATCGGAACGGATGCAAACCGGATGCAAACCGGCCGGGAAAATCGGCCAAAAACGGACGATTTTCCCGGCCGACACTCAGACCCTGTCGTGTGAATGAGGCCTTAGTCCACAGTACCCTACCTGAGGGTGCTGTGGGTTTAATGATGAAAATGCTGGTGACAGGTTCCCTTTAGAATAGTCCATGCAGGGAGAAGCCGTGCCTCAGCAGTTACAGTCAGCACTATGTACAGTATGTCTGCATTAACCTGCCACTGATTGGCTGAAGTGGTTACATCATGTGATCGATGCAGCCAATCAGAGAAGTGAGTAGTTGGCAATACGTCTTGCATTTTATATATTAGTATGATGATACGAGTAGCTTCTAGTATGAGCAAGAACTCTAAATATTTTTTACATATAATGTACAACAGTAGTAAGACTATAGTAAAAATGGTGTGAAAAACTTCAAACTTCACATGAATGTCTTTTGGGAGTGGTAACTAAGGAGATGATGACTACCCAATGGGTAAATAAGAAGAGACAGCAGGAAAAAGACGGATATCACCCTGGAGCTGCTAGAAGTTTTAGATAAAAAGAAATTTAAAAAAACGCCAAAAGTCATGATGCCTTGTCATAGGGTCAGGGCCGCCATCAGGGGGGTATTAGGGGTAGTACTGTAGGGGGCCCGGCCAAACTTAATTGAAAGGGGGGCCCGGCAACTGCCGCGACTTGCTTTTGGTAGAAAAAAACAAGCCCCTGCAATGGGGCCTGTTCTTTTCACCAAAACAATGTCGTGAGCTGCTGCGGGCCCCCGAGCTGCGGGCCCCCCTCTCATCACCGCCGCTGCGCCGCGAAACACCACCGCTTGCGCGCGTACGAGCGCGCACGACCGCAAGCGCGCACGATCGCAAGCGCGCGCCCACGTGCGAACGACCAGGCGCGCCGCCGAGAGGGAGCAACACAAGTACATCGACGGGGAAGGACAGCCACACAGGGACAGCGGCGCACGGTTACTTACCTGCTGGCCCGCCTCCGACTCCGCCTCCTCCTTGTCCTCCTCCGCCTCCTCGTCCTCCTTGTCCTCCTCGTCCTCCTCCGCCTCCTCATCCGACTCCGCCTCCGACTCCGCCTCCTCGTCCTCCTCCTCGTCCGACTCCGCCTCCTCCTCCTTCTCTAGAGCGTAGCTGCGTAAGGAGAGGGGGAGGAGTCTAGTTCTTGCGCGGCGGCAGTTCTACGATCCCCGCCATTTTCTGGAGCCTGGAGGTGAAGGACGACGTCTGGACCGAAGACATCGCCTGAAGAGGACTGGAGTGGGAGCAGCTCTTCTGACATGGTGAGTAAAGTGTGTCAAAGTGCTGTTTAAGTATGGCCCTGTTCACACAGAGTTTTTTTGCTGCGTTTTTTGCCCGCTGCGATTGAGGACAGCAGACAAAAAACGCAGGGAAAAATGCATTTTTCTGCCTCCCATTTATTTCGATGGGAGGTCAGAGGCGGAACCGCAGCAAGAAAGGACGTGCTGCTTTTTCTTTTTTCTGCGACTTACTCTCATTGATTTCAGATTAAATCAATGGGAGGCGGTTTTGGAAGTTGTTTGGTGCTGATTCTGACGCAGTGTCCGAGTCAATATCAAGGCCCAAAAACTCTGTGAACTGGGCCTTATTGTTAGGGCTTATTCAGACGAACGTGTAATACGTCCGTGCAACGTGTGTGATTTTCATGCGCCTCGCACGGACCTGTGTTACTCTATGGGGCCGTGCAGACTGTCAGTGATTTTCACGCACCTCGCACGGACCTATGTTACTCTATGGGGCCGTGCAGACTGTCAGTGATTTTCACGCAGCGTGTGTCCGCTGCGTAAAACTCACGACATGTCCTATATTTGTGCATTGTTCGCGCATCACGCACCCATTGAAGTCAATGGGTGCGTGAAAATCCCGCCCAGCACTTCCGCAGCAGTATAAACTATGAATGAAAACAGAAAAGCACCACGTGCTACAAACATACAGAGTGTCATAATGATGGCGGCTGCGCGAAAATCACGCAGCCACGCATCATACGCTGCTGACACACGGAGCTGTTATGGACCTTTTGCATGCGCAGAACGCCACGTTTTTGCACACGCAAAAAGCACACGCTCGTGTAAATCCAGCCTTAGGGTAGGAACACACTAGGCATGAACACTGCGTATTTTATGCAACACATTTTATTGTGGAAAATCCGCAGCGTATTACAGTCGCAGCAGAGTGGATGAGGTTTGAACAAATCTCATTCACACGCTGCAAAAATAATGGACCTGCAGTGTGGCTTTTGGCTTTTTAAGCCGCAGCGTGTCAATGTATTCTGTGGAATCGCTTCTCCTCTGTTGCGGAAATGCTGCGGTTCTGCCGCAAAAATCACACATGAGAAAAAAAAGGTACTTTTTTACATTTATAAAAAAGTTTAGACTTGCCCCGGCCGTAGTCCAAGTGACGCGATCCTCTATTATTAGCGCAGCCCGGAATAGAGGATCGCGTCACCAGGACTACGGCCGGGGTAAGTCTAAACTTTTTTATAAATTTAAAAAAGTGCCTTTTTTTTTTTCTCATGTGTGATTTTTGCGGCAGAACCGCAGCATTTCCGCAACAGAGGAGCAGCGATTCCACAGAATACATTGACGTGCTGCGGCTTAAAAAGCCAAAAGCCACACTGCAGGTCCATTATTTTTGCAGCGTGTGAATGAGATTTGTTCTAATCTCATCCACTCGGCTGCGACTGTAATACGCATACGCTGCGGATTATCCACAATAAAATGTGTTGCATAAAATCCGCAGCGTTCATGCCTAGTGTGTTCCTACCCTAAGGCTGGATTTACACGAGCGTGTGCTTTTTGCGTGCGCATGCAAAAGGTCCATAACAGCTCCGTGTGTCAGCAGCGTATGATGCGTGGCTAGGTGATTTTCGCGCAGCCGCCATCATTATGACACTCTGTATGTTTGTAGCACGTGGTGCTTTTCTGTTTTCATTCATAGTTTATACTGCTGCGGAAGTGCTGGGCGTGATTTTCACGCACCCATTGACGTCAATGGGTGCGTGATGCGCGAACAATGCACAAATATAGGACATGTCGTGAGTTTTACGCAGCGGACACACGCTGCGTGAAAATCACTGACAATCTGAACGGCCCCATAGAGTAATATAGGTCCGTGCGAGGCGCGTGAAAATCACGCACGTTGCACGGATGTATTACACGTTCGTCTGAATAAGCCCTAACAATAAGGCCCAGTTCACAGAGTTTTTGGGCCTTGATATTGACTCGGACACTGCGTCAGAATCAGCACCAAAAAAACTTCCAAAACCGCCTCCCATTGATTTAATCTGAAATCAATGGGAGCCAGTCGCGGAAAAAAGAAAAAGCAGCACGTCCTTTCTTGCCGCGGTTCTGCCTCTGACCTCCCATCTAAATCAATGGGAGGCAGAAAATGCATTTTTCGCTGCGTTTTTTGTCTGCTGTCATCAATCGTCACGGGCAAAAAACGCGGCAAGATAGTGTGGGCAGGTCAAAATCTGCCTCAAAATTCGGTGCGCAGTTCCAGGCGAGTGCGCATGCGCGGGAGTTTGCGGGTGTGCGCGATCGGTCGCACGGGCGGCAGTGTTTGACGACCCCCATGCTACCCAGGGCCGCCATCAGGGGGGGTATTATGGGTACTGATGTGAGAGGCCCGGCCAAACCTAATTGAAAGGGGGGCCCGCAGCTCACGACATTCTTTTGGTGAAAAAAACAAGCCCCATTGCAGGGGCCTGTTTTTTTTCTACCAAATGCAAGTCGCGGCAGTTGCCGGGCCCCCCTTTCAATTAGGTTTGGCCGGGCCTCTCACATCAGTACCCATAATACCCCCCCTGATGGCGGCCCTGGGTACCATAATATAGTGCTGGACGGAGTACCGTTAACAGGCGGTGCCACGGTAGGGGGGCCCAGAAAATTTAGCTGTAGGGGGCCCTGAAATTCCTGATGGCGGCCCTGCATAGGGTTAAAGGTTACTGCAATCAAAAACATCTAGCAGCGCCAGGGTGATATCTGTCTTTTTCCTTCTGTCTCTTCTACCCTTACATCTTGATGATCGCGATCCAGATCTGAACCCAGACGGCAGCATCACCTGGATACATGTATCTTTGGATGTTGTGCTCCTAGCACAACTTGATCGGGTCAACTGAACTGATCACCCTCTCGTCCACCTCTCCTTTTTACCGGTTGGGGCACTATGTGTGCTCTGTGTTTAATTTCTTTAGCAATGGGTAAATAATACCTCAATGAATAAGTTTCCATTATGGACACTTCGTAAAGGCTCCATTATTGTCTAAAAACATCAAGATGCCACAAGCCTTCTTCAGGTTCTATCACACGGTATAGACAAATCCATTGGCAGATCCTATTGATTTCTTTTGGACTTAAACTGATATTCATTTGTTCATTCATGATAATTTTTTATGCAGTCTCACTGAGTGACAGATTAAAAAAAGCTGTAAATATACAAAAATATATTGCATAAAATACAGTTTTGCATCAAGCCTAATAATAAGAACATTTCAGCACCAAAACTGGACGGATCAAGTGAAGTTTATGTCCCCCTGATGGAACAAGTGAAGTTTATGTCCCCCTGATGGAACAAGTGAAGTTTATGTCCCCCTGATGGAACAAGTGAAGTTTATGTCCCCCTGATGGAACAAGTGAAATTTATGTCCCTCTGATGGAACAAGTGAAGTTTATGTCCCCCTAGGGGAACATAATCTTCACTTGATCCGACGAGTCTTGTTTTAGTCATAAAATAAAATAGCATCGCGGTTGCACCCTGGATCTCGAAATATGGGTCTTTGGGATTGTGGACATGGCAACAACGCCAGCTATTGGGTATATGGAAGTTGTTCCTGATAGAAGTGCAGAAACTCTCCTTCCTATTATTCGACGTGTGGTGCGCCCAGGTTCGACGGTGCACAGTAATTCTTGGGCTGCCTACAACAATATTCAACAGGCACTGCATTTGTGTCATGAACGTGTCAATCACAGTGACCACAATTTTCGATTTGGTTCTTCAACTGGTGCCCACACGGAACATATAGAGTCTTACTGGAATAAATGTAAGGCTCGTATCAAGAAGAATAGGGGTGTTCTATGTGGTTTGCTTCCTACATATCATGCAGAATCCATGTGGAGAGATTGGTTCGGCAAAGATGCATTTAACACTCTGCTGCCGCATATTGCAGAGCAGTTTCCTGTTTAGTATGATGCAGTATGCTTATGTTCATGTTTGTTTGTTTGTTTGTTTATGCTTATGTTTATAAATAAATAAATTTTTATCATTAAAAATATTGACAGGGGACATATACTTAATTTGTGTTAACAACATTTGTGTCAAGTGAAGTTTATGTCCTAGGGGGGCATAATCTTCACTTGATCCAACTGGACTACTGAGAGAGGTTGCCTGTAGAATCGATTCTACAACATCGGTTGTCTTGACCTTGTCGGTTGTCTTGGTCTGAGGGAGCTTTCATAATGAAATAGATGTAAAGGTCTGAACTTGATGCGAGTACTATGAGTCCATGGTGGAACCATCCTGTGCTGTGTTATAGTGCGGGAAATTATCTTTGTTTCCCTTATACTGATTGGCACGTCTCAGAGCAGCACCAAATACTTCTGCTGAATAGGTCCATTCATATCTGAATTTTATCTAGGTTCCAAAAGATAGAACAATGTGGAACATTACAAAAGTCGTCTCGATATGGAATGAATCTAGGTAAATGAATTTACTTACTTTGCAACATGGATTACTTAGAACCTTGATCTCGAACACTTTTGAGCGTTTTTGGTATCTGTCGAGAGAGAAGGACCACAGTAATTTTAATTTGTAGTAGCTACATTATACAACATCCTTGTCAGAGGTGGACTGAAAGTGATCTAGATCCCACGGGCATTAAAGGTCATGGGCCCCTTACCAACTATTATACAGTTGGGGTATTTGCAGGCCTTGTTCTTATACTTAAACGAATATTTTAAGAATAAGTATTTTATTAGTGCAGCCAAAAGTCCAGAGATTTTGATTAATGGTCCAATGGTGAATCTAAAACCAACCAGTAGGGACAACAGGAAAATCCTTGTTAGGCTTCAAATCACTAATTTGGAAAGTTATCCAGAATTCATCCATCTAGTGTTTCTAGTCCAGGAGGATGGATGGATTGTACACACCAGTGGAACAAAAAAACACATATGCTAGTATAGAAATACAAGAGTTGTACGGGTAATTAAAGTGAGGTTAGAAGAAAGATGATGAAGTCAGGGAAATGGAAAGCAAGAGGATGGAAGTGAGATGGGTGAGGAAATGAGGAACCTGATGAGATAAGCCTGGGGTTCTGGAAAGGAAATACACTTGGCAAACGTATCGGAAAATGCAGTTCTATGGACCAAGGGACACAATTGGAGTTTGTCAGCTTCTGCCAATACCTTATATAGTTAATATCAATGGACAATAAGAAGGGAGTTACTGTTATGTGCTGATCGTAAATTCACACTAAGACTGCTTGCTGTACCTGCTTCCCATTACAAAGTATAACTGAAGTTTATGTTCCTTCAAAATGAAAGTATTGATGTAGCAGAGTAGAGTTTGTCAGGCCCAATTTTTGATAGCATAATGTGTTATCTGAACTTTATCAAAGGGCCACAGATAAATCTAATGCAGAGTTATCGCGGTGTACAAGCAATGTAGCCTCAAATGCTTCAATAATAGATTCAATTCTGCTATATTTGGACTATAAACACATACACACCATCATACCATACATATATAATGCATAATAATATATTTGTATTTAAGGATCACACCACCAAATTTTTTTCTGTTATTTTCTGTTTTAGTTATTTGAGTTTTTGTGCCTCATTTTAGTATTATGTTAAAGTGATATTGTGTATTCATCTTAGAATACATTTACATCTACTTTTATGTATGTGTTTCTGTTATTTTAATCATGAGTTGCAGCCTGTAGTCTACTGTCATTCAGAGCTGCATTCACAATTCTGCATCTGTCTGAGCACAGATAAGCCAGCATTGCCTGATGGAATGATCTGCATTGACATTGATCTGCTGATTTGAATTATGGGAGATGTCTTCTTTACACCAGGGACTGCACAGTAATCTGAACCCAGAATGCAGTGCAGTACACAGCAAGCATTGCAGGAGCTTAGCTAAGCATTTTAGAGGTCTGTCTGTCCAAAGAATGATGATTGATTCCAATGGAAACCAGCAGCTCTGGGCTATAATACAGGAACAATACAAGATTACTAATGGAATGTATTGACATGGTTTCTCAAGTTTTCATGTAGATTATATCTATGCATGATTAAGGGCAATATATAAATTAGATATTAACAGTTTTATTACATATGAGATATTATACTACGTTCTGTAAATGATAAGACTATTAACAAGGAGTTCTATGACCATTTAAAAGCACAAGGCTGCAGGTCGCATTTATATAGATCACAGAACTTCTAATATTTGTTATCATTTATAGTAGCATGTACATTATTTCTTGAAAAGAAACCACAGCTGCTACAGAACCTATTTTTGCAGCATAAGGGGGAGAATTTTGCCCACCATTTATTTATTGATTTATATGATAATTCCTAGTCCTTTTCAAAAATAAGGACTGCAGCAGCTGTATTATGTTGCTTTGTAGCAGATGAGATACAGTACAGTGCACCGTTCAGCCATAACATTAAATCCACTGACAAGTAAATAGCATTTATTATATCATTACAATGGCACCTGCCAAGGACTGGGATATACGAGGCAGCAAGTAAACAGTCAATTCTTAAAGCTAATGTGTTGGAAGCCGGACAAATGGGCAAGAGTACCAGTGACAGAGTTGAGGGCGCCCAAGACTCATTGATGCGTTTGGGGAGCAAAGGCTAGCAGTCTGGTCCGATCCGACAGAAGAGCTACTGTAGCACAAATTGCTGAAAAGGTTATTGCTGCCTATAATAGAAAGGTGTCAGAACATATATTGCATCACAGCTTGCTCCGTTTGGGACTACGTATCCGCAGACTGATCAGAGTGCCCATGCTGACTCTTGTCCACTGGCGATAGCACCTACAATTGGCTTGTGATCATCATGACTTGACCATGGAACAATGGAAAACATGGCCTGGTCTGATAATTCACACTTTCATTTACATCATGGGGATGGCTGGGGAAGAGATGGCACTGGGATGCACTATATGTAGAAGACATGTCGGTGGTGGCAGTGTGATGCCCTGGGCAATATTCTGCTTGGAATCCTTGGGTCCCTGCATTCATGTTGATGTTATGTTGACACAAATTACCTACATAAATATTGTTGCAGACCAAGTATACCCTTTCATGACAGTGATATTTCTTATTGGTAGTGGCCTCATTCAGAAAAAATTGTTCAGAAATGGTTTGAGAAACATGACAAAGAGTTCGAAGCTTTGAATTGGCCTTCAAATTCCCCAGATCTCAATCCAACCGAGCATCTGTGGGATGTTCTGGAAGACAAGTCCGATCCATAGAGGCCGCACCTTGTAGCTTACAGGATTTATAGGATCTGCTGCTAACGTCTTGGTGCCAGATACTACAGGACACCTTCAAAGGTTTTGTGAAGTCCATGCTTCCAGAGCTGTTTTGGCGGCACGAGGGGGACCTACCCAATATGATGCAAGTGGTTTTGATGTTATGGTGGAATGCTGTATAACACTGCAGCTGCTGAAGAATGACTTCTCATGGAAAGAAGGAGCACTAGGAACAGGAACTTCCTGCGGAAGTGATTTGTGGAAGACTGTTTTTGCAGTAAGAGATGAGCAGCACATATGTAGCGCCACTTGTATAATCGTCCGACCCTCACATCAGAATGTGATGTTCATACAAATATCATTTACACACGTTAATGGAAATTTCCATTGACGGTTTAATACATGAGAATATTTTGTTTGCAGTCATGCTTGAATGAATGTTGAAAAGGAAGGAGATTTCTGCACCGTGAGAGCAGCACATTACTGGTTAACTCTGTCTCCAATCATTAAATACTTTAAATCTTGCATTGCCATGCTAATGGCTACAATATAGGAGTAACTATCTGCCGTTATTGGAGAAATAAGAAAAGTCTTTCTGGCTATACTTTGTCGAATCGAAACCACATGAACATTTATAGACTAAATGCCTAAATAAATACACTAAATGGTGTGTCTTGTGCTTCAGCCAAGCCTGGAATTGTTTTGATAGCAGCTTCTATATATTTTCTTAACAAAAAAAAAGCCCTAATTTGGAACACATACTGCGAGTCAAAGATGAGCAGTTATACCATGAAATGAAATGTTGGACATGAGTGATGTTTGGCCATAGACGTAATCTTCTCACTGTAAAGAGAAGCCATATATAGTAATGATAGAAGGCGTCTGATGGATCAGTTATACCCTGCGTGATGAAAATTTAATATAGACATGTACAACAACAGCTTTATAAACTCACATATGAAATGCATTTTCTCTTGTATGTGATGTACATGTACTGTATATAGAAGAAACTGCTAAATAAATTGACAGATAGATAGATAGATAGATAGATAGATAGATAGATAGATAGATAGATAGATAGATAGATAGATAGATAGATAGATAGATAGATAGATAGATATGAGATAGATATGAGATAGATAGATGATAGATATGAGATAGATAGATAGATAGATAGATAGATAGATAGATAGATAGATAGATAGATAGATAGATAGATAGACAGACAGACAGACAGACAGACAGACAGACAGACAGACAGACAGACAGATAGATAGATAGATAGATAGATCGATCGATCGATCGATCGATCGATCGATCGATCGATAGATAGATAGATAGATAGATAGATAAAACAATAGAAAGATATAATACAAAGTTCACTAGTCATATTGAGCCTTTCTTATTCTGTTCTAGGTTTTAACGTTTCCCCCATGATGTTGAGATTTGACTATTCAGAGTTGAATACAATCATTTGGCACATACATTATGTTGGCACTTGGCTTATAGCTGATTGCCTGTTTGTTTTCATGTATATTGTACGGCGGCGCATATGCCTTGTGGCGCCATGTAACTAAACATTTACTTACAGTGTAGGAAACTCCATAGCAGCTGATGCCAAATTCCTGGAGAGACAAGACTCAGAAATCCAGCTGAATCTGACATGTCTGAGTAAACAGCGGGGTTTAACTTTAATGTGAGAGCAGAGACAGTGGAAGCATTAATATGTATCATGTCAGTGGAACATGATGGATGGTCCTTCACTAGCACCCCCTATAGTATAGGTTTACACAGAACACAATACTATGGGATGCAGAAGATCCAGTGTAAGTTTTCATTTTATCTGTCACTCCATATAGAAGACTAGAAGTGGAAGTGACAGGACGCGCAAACTTTTCCATTCAAACCATAGTCCTCTCCCATATGTTCTTCATTATAAAAGTCAAGTAGTATCAATGGCAAATGTATCCAATTGAACTTGGTTTAATAAATGATGAGCAGCACTTTGGCCAGTCTGTGTCTCCAGCTGTGGTGGAGCTCTGCGGAGCTCCGTGTCTTGTCTGGAACGTGCAGCTGCACCACGGCTCTATCAACACAGGTATCTGCCGCAGTTATACAGGACTACAAGTACTTACAGTAATGGCGTGTAGGAGGGATCACCACTGTCGGTAACGCAATGCAAGAGACACAGCTTCTTGGTTCAACTTGTTTACTGTAATAAACACGTACAGGAATTTCTCTTCTGTGGAGCAGACAGGAATCCTGAGGTTGGGGACTTCGATCCCGCTGGAAGTCCCCCGGAGAGAGGTCATGCCTGAACCCACGTTGCCAGGCTTGGCTACGATCACGCCGCTGTCAGTCACGGTGGGAGCTACCCACTAATGTCAGCCTACCCTTGGGTAAGAGTCACACTCTCGACCCGTGGGTCGCATCGTGGGAATCAGTGGACTACTCGTCCTGGCAGTCTCCTGCTGCACTGTGCCAGCCAGCCCTCATTGCGGACCTAAATTATCTTCCGTCCGGACACCGGGCTCTGCTTGCCTCTCTCCCCTGTCACTCCCCTGCACATTGCTGCTCGTTTTCCCTTTCACACTCCGACCTTTCGCGCCTTTCCTCTCCCGCTTCCTGCCCGCTTTCCCTCTCCCCGAACTTCCGGTCCTCCTCCTCTTCTGCCATGTGTCGGCATCTCTCCACTTCCTCCTTCAATCTCGCATCGCGAGACTTTGCCTGCTTCACCGCCGGAGCGCCTACATCGTGGCTGTCGGCAGAGCAGCCGTTGCCATGATTCCCGAGACGCTCCTCCGCTCAGGAGCCGAACTCCAGACCGGCCCGTGTCCCTGCGTTGTCCCCCGGCACTACAGGTAAGTACACCACTTAGAGGCGCATTGAGAGAAAATAGCAACGTCACTAGTTACTCATGCTAAACGCAAAAAAATATAGGATACTACAACCAAGAAAGCAAACTGATGGTTCCTGAGATCCTCATCCTTAAGAACAAATAGAAATCGCCTCTAAAATCTTCTACTATCAGATTGCAGAAAAGTTTTAACTTAAAGGGGTCGTTTTATTAAGACAACCCCTTTGAAGATTAAGCAGGCCCAGCCATCAGCTGATCACCACAGGTCCAGCTTCAGAAACCCCTGACCAGCCATACATTTTCATATCCGCTACAGAGGAAATGTACTTTTACATGCAGGCCATTCGAATAAATGATCGACCATGTAATACATGGAGGGGACGGCGCTGCCAACGCAACAGCCGCTCATTCTTAGTGGCTCTCGCTCTGGTTTATACAGAGAGAGGTGCAAGAGAAAAATACAGGGCGCTCCTCTAGGGTGATAACGCCGGTCCACAAACAGATAGCATACACACAGGTGAAGGAAGGTTTTCTTTTAAAGAGATACACACACCTTCTTCGGTTGTGCATGATAGTCGGCACAACACAAACTTCTAGCATGTGGACTACATAGACTCCATAGGTAGGCAGTCTGCTGGCCTTCGGAGTGGTCATTGCTGGCTGGGGGAGATCAGCGTGATTCGATGGACGAAGCAGTTTATACGGCGTCCATATCTTCATTAAACATTTTAGATAGGAGAGATTACAGGAGAGATGGGGAAAAGTATCTTCACAGCAGTCAAATCATGATCTCAGATTATTTCCTTTATTTTTTTGGGTCACCCCACTAACATAATATGACCTACATGGACATATCTCATATGACAACATTTTAGTAGAATCATATACATTTTCCCAAATGAGGATGTTGATCAATCACAGTGCTATGTAACGTTCGTGGACGCTGACCACGAACTCCTTCCATCCAGTCGACGCCCTTCTCTCCAGAGATGTCTGCACATACGGCCGTCCTGTTCCACAGTGACCACCAGGGTGCGCTCGCGAGCTCAATCCAGCATTAAGAAGCCAAAGCGCACGCAGGTGGGAGATTGAGCTGATTGCTCCCAGAGCACCCTGGGCTATAAGAAGGGCTGTGCCCCTTCCTCCCATGCCTGAGCATTGTTGTTATACCCAAAGTTTGTCTATGCAAATGGTCTCCTAGTGTTTTCCAGTTCCCAGTGTTCCCCGTACCTGTATCCTGTATCCCGTACTATCCTGGTCAAGTGCAGTGCTGAGCTGTAGTTGTGCTGTGCTGTATTCGATGCCTGTCCTGATACTCCATGCCTGACGTCTGCCTGCTGCCTAGTCCCAGCCGAGCCTGCCTTGCTACTGTCCGCGCTGCCACCGGTACACTATATGAACTATAAACTGTGACCTGTGCCCTGTTGGCCAGCTGCCATACCGTCAAGGCAGTACGGCCCAGTGGGTCCACGAACCCAACGTCACAGTCTACTACAAATAGCGTAGAATATATTCCTGGTGGTTGTTTCCCTAACAGGGGTAGACTAAGGGATCTGTGTCCCGGGTATTAAAGGTCTAGCCATGATACACTTGATTTGGAATAATGTATTTGAGGAGCACTTATCATTACAGTACATATCCTTTTTTTTAAGCATTGCACTTAAACTTTAAGGAGGACTTTTATTGGACAATGATCTGTGGGCCCACTCTGACCATGGGCATTGCCCTAATGCCTAATAGTCAGTCTTGTGATGTCCATTTGCCCCATCTTCAGGAGACAACCTGTTAAAACGGGTTGTCCCACCACGACACCTTTTTTGACCTGTCAATCAGACAGGTCATACAATGAGGTGGGGGTTCCACCATTGTGACCCCCACCGTTGCCAAGATTCAAATGCCCATTCTCAGGTAGATAGCAGTACAAGCATAAACTATCCCTTTACATAGAGATGACTTACTCGGCTATTACCAATGCTTTCAGAGACATAGCAAGTCTTTCCTTCACAGTGGCCCTAGTCCTGTTTGTAAATACATTGGCCAAGGCAGAGTAGCTTTTTGATGCCTTACCCTGGTGCCTAACACATGCCCCACTAGCCCCCCCAGCTACGCCGCTCTACACTCCCATTCATCTTTAGGGAGAGGGATAATGCATTACTCAGTTACAAGTATTATGGAAATGCAATCCTCCTTCTGTAATTTGTAACCAAAAATAGGAACTGATTCCGGAAAAAGGCAACAAAACAGATTCTATATTTCTTTTTTCAAGCAAACTTTAGAAATTGAAAGCTGAGCTCTCATAAGTTGCTATAGGGAACAAGGACATTTGTCCCCTAAGCCATGGGCCACGTGTGCAAAAATCTCATGTAGACAAAAAGTAGCGCAGCTTGCCCATACCAGTGCAGGATAATAACATGTAAGCTTTACTCTAATTGACTGTAATGATCTTTAATGCTTTTATTTACCACTGTTTTTTTTTTTTGTTTTTTTTCTTCTAATACATTAGGTTAAGTAGAGGATATCTTGAGAAATGTTGCATATCAATGTTGTATTTGTAAAGTGCAGTTACAATGTTCTGAAGGGTGTTAATATTGTTTCCTTTGAATACGATGTTTACTACTACATGCACATAATTCGTTAGCAGAAAAAATCTGAAAAAATTGTAAAATTAGAAAAAAATTGGATAAATAACATTACTCAACTTTGTAAAAGGCAAATGTTCCATACGAGCTTAAAAACTCCAGGTGGCAGCATTGTGATTGAACACATTTCACTTCTAATCCTACAAGAAACTATAATCAAGAGGTCCAGACATCAATAAAATACCGACATCCTACACAAGTCCCATATTAAAATAAAATACATACTTTAAAGAGGTATCTGTATGAAAGCGAAAATAAATGTAGCAACAATAATGATAATGGTTATATTTATTGTTACTATTATTAGACATTGTTTACATTTTAGGCATCCATAGGCTTCAATTGACTCAATGTATGCCAATAGAGTGCACCTTTGACATACGTTCAGGTTGTATGTGTCGGCATACTTTTTTTTTACAATATTAAAAAGCATAGTTGTGCACATTTCAATACAAAAGGGTCCCACAGGAAATGTATATGTCAATGGACGATGCATACAACAGCGTGCCATACAGTTGCATATATCTGGGCTAAAGCTTTGGCGAATACCTCAGGAGATTTTCCCTGACGTAAAGAAAAACGTTACCGAGATGTTACCAAAACCTGAGTTATATCTTAAATTGTTTTCTACATGAAAATTACCCGTCTTCATCTTTTTGTAAAAGCAATAATATTTACTGTCAATCAATCAGTCAATTAATCAGTCAGTCAATCGATTGTAAAAATGATTGGAAAACGATAGTCCAAGAACTCTGGTGGCCATCATCATCCAATACAAACACGTCTAAAGATCATGCTGCGGAAAAATTACAGAGTCTGAATAATAAAATAAAATAAGTGTGACAAGCAACCGATATTCACAACAAACCCAAAATCTTAGTCCATTCTCAGCATGACAGGACCTCCTTGGTTTACTGTAACCTCCAGTGACCTTGACATAAGTTCCTTTAGAAAAACATGTTTGATGGCAGATGTCTCATCCATTATTTGTAGCATTCCGCCTGCTGAATAAATGAAGGAAGTGTGCGAGTTACCCTCGGAACATCCAGCCATTCCTTTGTGACTCTACAATACAATATTCAAACCTTCATCTAGGTCCAACTGCTTTGGAAAATGCGTATGTCCATGTGCTTGCTTCTGTTTACATGACGGTATTGTTACTTGGCTGGGGGCAAAGGTGTGTCTTTATCAGTATCGGGTCTGCGCGTTCACCGACTTGAGACAAAACAGTTTATTTTTATATTCTGGCCTCCTGTCAGCAAACTAGAAATCCAATGTGTGGAAGGGGAAGCCAGATAACACTATGTAACATTTCGGGGAAGTAGTTTAATAGCCAGGAAGATGATGATATTACTAACACATTTACATAAAGTGTGGTGGGGTCTTTTGGGTTCATGTAAGTAATAAGCTGACATTTACTGTATCAGCTGTTCCAAACTCAATTTTAACCCCTTAAAAAACAAGCCAATTTGAGTTTTTCATTTTCATTTTTTCCTTCCCCCCTTCCAAAAGCCATAACTTTTCTATTTCTTCGTCGGCATAGCCATAAGGTCTTGTTTTTTGCGGGACAAGTTGTAGTTTTTCATGGCACCATTTATTGTACCGCATAATGTACTGGGAATTTGAAAAAAAAATATTTGCGGGGTGAAATGGCCAAAAAACAGCGATTACACAATTTTTGGGGGGTTTTGTTTTTATGGCGTCCATCAGGTGGTAAAGACTACATATTCACCTTATTCTACAGGTTAATATGATTATGGTAATACCAAATTTATATGTTTTGTTTTATGTTTTACCACTTTTAAGAGAATAAAACTGTTTGCTAAAAATAAAAATGTTTTGTGTCGCCATATTCTGAGAGCCATAACCTTTTTATTTTTTCATCAATTTAGCGATGTGAGGTCTTAAATTTTGTGGGGCGAGCTGTAGTTTGCACTGTTACTATTTTGGGGTACATGCGACATTTTGATCACTTTTTATTCCTTTTTTTTTTGGAGAGCTAAGGCTACCAAACAAACACCAATTTGCATGTTTTATATATATATATTATTTTTTTTACGTTGTTCACAGAGCAGGTTAAATAACACTATATTGTGATAGTTATGGACTTTTACGGACATGGCGATACCAGTTATGTTCATTTTTTTTAAATATTGCTTTAGGGAAAAAATAGAAGAAGGGGGATTTATTGAACATTTAATATACAATAATTTTTTTTGAACTTTATAAAAATCTTTATTTAACTGTTTTTTACTTTTTTTATTAGTCCCCTAGGGGAATTGAAGCAGCGATCGTTGGATCGCTTGCATGATATATTGCAATACTAATGTATATTGTAATTTATATCGTGATTCCAACAGTATCCTTTGAAGCCCTTCAAAGGAGTACAAAGATGGCGGACCTGGGAACCCCCAGGTTGCCATAACAACCACTGTAAATGGCCGATCATGCCACAGAGGGGGGTGGTAGCGCGATGGCGTGCTTGAGGGGGTGCCCCCCTGATTCTAACAATTTAAATGCCGCGGTTCGCGATTGACCGTGGCGTTTAAGCTGGTAAACAAGCGGATTCAAAGTGATCCATTGCAGTGAGGTGTCGGCTGTGTAACACAGCCATCACCCGCTGTTGGAGCGACATTAGCCCGTGAGCCCGCTCAATACTTCCCCTTAACGGCTGCCGCATACCAGTATGTGACATGTCGTTAAGGGGTTAACAAAACAAAACACTATTGTGTTCTGAAAACAACGCTCAATAAATCTCTTGCATTGAGTAATTCGACCATGCTGATGAATCAACAAAGCCTAATAAACCTAACCACGCAAACACGCTCAAAATACAATTTGTTCACGTAATTAGGGTTTATTAATACTTTGGGAGCCTAAAGGGCATAGCTAGTGGGAGGACTGATGGGGCATATGCCCCAGTGGCTGGCTGCCATGGGGTATACCAAGTCACTTTGCCTTGGCCAGGGTATTTAGATACAGGGTAGCAAACTCGATCTATGCCCTAAGGAAGGTGTAGGTACGATTTTGGTTAGCCTAGTCTTAATCCTGCAAGTACATTGTCCTTGTCTTTCTTATCATCTAGAATTGATAACTTTTTGAGGATAGAATCACATTTTCCAGATAAGTATCTGACCCATACAAACAACTTAAGACCAAGATCCTGACCGAGAACCTAGAACTCACACTTGTCTCTAACTATCCATACAGAAATTCAGGCAATGTTCTGTTAAAAATAAAAATGAGAAGAAACTGAATTTTGAAATCACAAATTATAGATTCCATCAGACTCCCTAATATATGCGTGTTTGTCCATGATGTTTTCTAAGCAGATGCCCAAAAATGTTCTAACTGTTGAATAGCAATGCAGGCTGCCCCCAGTAAGTCACACACAGATCTCTATTGATACCACCAGCATGACCACTCTAGTACCAGAGGGAGCAAAATGGCCGCCACTCCCGAGTGTTAGAATAAAGGAATTTTACTAATGTGACTCTAGAGGGGATGTGGATCTGACTAGGGTCTTGATGTCTCCTTGATGGAATTTTTGGAT
Organism: Rhinoderma darwinii; assembly: GCF_050947455.1. Taxonomy (NCBI): domain Eukaryota; kingdom Metazoa; phylum Chordata; class Amphibia; order Anura; family Rhinodermatidae; genus Rhinoderma; species Rhinoderma darwinii. Next base: position 30,534,368 of record NC_134699.1, read on the forward strand.
ACTCGACAATTTTCGGGACTCTATTTGAGGGTACACTCAGTCTCACTCAATATAAAAATTCAGGTTTTGTTTTTTTACCATGTTATAAGTAGTATGTCGCAATATAATATTTATAATTTAAAGGCACAGGAGACAGATCAAATAAAATAAAACTGTGTAATAAGCAACATACTTATAAATATCCCTTGACCGGAGTTCTCCAGTGATTACCTTCAGGAACCTCCTTGAAACTCAGTGTGTGATCTACGCTTAGTAACTTTATACCTCTATCCCTCCATTTACCAGGCAGTAATTGGGTAAATTTAATGATGCTGTTCCCTTTTAGCTTCTTTGGAAACTTTAATACAAATTGCCTGCCAGATTTTCTGCCTAGATAGTGGCAAAATACATGTTTATGAAGTGCGAGCCTTGTAAAGAACATTGCTTTCAATGTTGATAAATGAGCCTTACCCAACCATATAATTTGTGTCACAAGCCATAAAGACCTGTTTGTTGGGCAAAAAAAAAGAAAGAAAAAAATTCTGCTTTTATATCTGGATCTGTGAAAATAATGTACATACAAGTTCTGAGCCTTAACACGTAAATAACTTTAGTTTTTGTTTATTTACATAACGTTTCCCACAAAAAGGAGATTCAGAAAGTATGGTTTGTAATTGCATTGAGAATTGGCTCAAGGACCATATCTAGAGAGTTGTGGTCAATGATTCCTACTCTGAATGGTCCCCAGTTATAAGTGGTGTACCCCAGGGTTCTGTGCTGGGGACACTATTATTCAACTTATTTATTAATGATATAGAAGATGGGATTAATAGCACTATTTCTATTTTTGCAGATGACACCAAGCTATGTAATATAGTTCAGTCTATGGAAGATGTTCGAGAATTGCAAACGGATTTAATCAAACTAAGTGTTTGCGCGTCCACTTGGCAAATGGAGTTTAATGTAGATAAATGTAAAATTATGCATCTGGGTACCAACAACCTGCATGCATCATAGGGGGAGCTACACTGGGGGAGTCACTTGTTGAGAAGTATCTGGGTGTACTTGTAAATCATAAACTAAATAACAGCATCCAATGTCAATCTTCTGCTTCAAAGGCCAGCAAGATATTGTCGTGTATTAAAAGAGGCATGGACTCGCGGGACAGGGATGTAATATTGTCACTTTACAAAGCATTAGTGAGGCCTCATCTAGAATATGCAGTTCAGTTCTGGGCTCCAGTTCATAGAAAGGATGCCCTGTAGTTGGAAAAAATACAAAGAAGAGCAATGAAGCTAATAAGGGGCATGGAGAATCTAAGTTATGAGGAAAGATTAAAAGAATTAACCTATTTAGCCTTGAAAAAAGACGACTAAGGGGGGGACATGACTAACTTATATAAATATATGAATGGCACACACAAAAAATATGGTGAAATCCTGTTCCATGTAAAACCCCCTCAAAAAACAAGGGGGCACTCCCTCCGTCTGGAGAAAAAAAGTTCAACCTGCAGAGGCGACAAGCCTTCTTTACTATGAGAACTGTGAATCTATGGAATAGTCACCGCAGGAGCCGTCACAGCAGGGACAGTAGATGGCTTTAAAAAATGCTTAGATAATTTCCTAGAACAAAAAAATATTAGCTCCTATGTGTAGAAATTTTTCCCTTCCCTTTTCCCGTCCTTTGGTTGAACTTGATGGACTTGTGTTTTTTTTCAACCGTACTAACTATGTAACAATATAGCTCCCCCTGTAGATAGTGCCTCACATATAGCTCCCCCTGTAGATAGTACCTCACATATAGCTCCCCCTGTATATAGTTTCCCACATATAGCCCACCACTGTAGATAGTGCCCTACATATAGCTCCTGTAGATAATGCAACTCACAGTTTTATTAGAAAATAAAAAAACTTTACATGCTCACATGATCCCGTTCCCGCACCATCCGGTGGCAATGTGTTCATAAGCCCCATAGAACTGAATGGTTGTTATGGAAACAGCGTAGCTCGCATGCTACGCTGTTTCCGTAACTGCTATTCACTACTATGGGAGTTACGGAAACTTCATAGCTCAGCAAGCTACTCTGTTTTCGTAACTCCCGACCATAAAGTTAGGAAGTGGCCGGGAGTCAGTGATAGCAAACAAAGCTAGAACAGGTTTTAGGGGGCCCCATTCTAGAGATAGGTGCAGGTCCCAGAGGTGGGACCGGCATCTATCTGACATTTATGACATATCCTGTTGATATGTCATAAATGTCCCTCGTGGGAAAACCCCTTTAAGCGTAAAAAGCAAAACGACTGCCTTTAGTTATGGGAGCATATATTGCAAAACTCCCTTTGCTTCTGAAATCCAAAATATAACAAATGAAAATAAGTAAATAAATAAATAAATATGAATAATCATAATATTAACTTCATGACTTAGGTCAGGCAAACTATGGTTGGTAATTGTTTTGCCCTTGAATCCACATAGCTTGTTGTCTTAAAGAACACAATGGGTTACAGTTACTAATACTGGCATACCACCGAGAAGTGTAGTGTACGCCATATTACCTAAGACATCACATGCTAATTGAGGAGTATGGCACTACTACCGAACGACGCCAAGAAAATAGTTCACTACCACATTTCTGGCTGGAAAAATGACTGAAAACTTTTATAAATCTCCGATATATATGGCCTTCAGCTTGAACACCATCCTATTCATAGTTACATAGTTAGTACGGTTGAATTAGTACGGTTGAAAAAAGACACATGTCCGACCAAGGGATAGGAGAAAGGGAAGGGATGAAACACAAATTCTACACATTGACATTGGAGCTGATTTTTTTTTGTTCTAGGAAATTATCTAAGCCTTTTTTTTAAAGCAATCTACTGTCCCTGCTGTGACCAGCTCCTGCGGTAGGCTATTCCACAAAATCACAGTTCTCACATTAAGGCCTTATTCAGACGAACGTTGAATACGTCCGTGTCACACGGACGCATGTGTTTAAATGGGACGGTTCACACAGCAATTGTTTCAACCGACCGTGTGAAGGGTCCGTAGAAAAATAGAATATGTCCTATTTTCTACAGTTTTCACGGATCTCTCCATAAACTCAAGTCTATGGGATTCGTGGAAACAGGACGCTCACGGGGGCAACGCTGACGGGAAAAATAGCAGTTTTTCATGTCCGAGTTTCCCCACATTCATCTGAATAAAGCCTAAAGAAGATTTGTCGCCTCCGGAGATTTAACCTTTTTTTTCCCCAGACCGAGGGAGCGCCCCCTTGTCTTTTGAGGAGGTTTTACATGGAACAGGATTTCACCATATTTTTTGTGTGTGCCATTCATATATTTATATAAGTTAATCATGTCCCCCCCTTAGTCGTCTTTTCTCAAGGCTAAATAGGTTTCATTATTTTAATCTTTCCTCATAACTTAGATACTCCATGCCCCTTATTAGCTTCATTGCTCTTCTTTTTATCTTTTCCAACTCCAGGGCATCCTTTCTATGAATTGGAGCACAGAACTGGACTGCATATTCTAGATGAGGCCTCACTAATGCTCTGTAAAGTGGTAATATTACATCCCTGTCCCGCGAGTCCATGCCTCTTTTAATACACGACAATATCTTGCTGGCCTTAGAAGCAGCTGATTGACATTGCATGCTGTTATTTAGTCTATGATCTACAAGTACACCCAGATCCTTCTCAACAAATGACTCCCCCAGTGTAGCTCCCCCTAGGACATGCGATGCATGCAGGTTGTCGGTACCCATATGCATAACTTTACATTTATCTACATTAAACTTCATTTACCAAGTGGACGCCCAAACACTGTGTAATTTATGAACATCTTCCATAGACTGAACATTACTACATAGCTTGGTGTCATCTGCAAAAATAGAAATGGTGCTATTAATCCCATCCTCTATATCATTAATAAATAAGTTGAATAATAGTGGTCCCAGCACTGAACCCTGGGGTACACCACTTATAACCGGGGACCATTCAGAGTAAGAATCATTGACCACAAAACTCTGGATACGGTCCTTGAGCCAATTCTCAATCCAATTACAAACTAGACTTTCTAAACCTATAGTCCTTAAATTTACCCATTAGACGTCTATGAGGGACAGTGTCAAATGCCTTTGCAAAGTCCAAAAACACTATATCCACATCGGCCCCTCTGTCTAGGCTTCTGCTCACTTATATACAATGCACTTTCACCAGAAAATTGCCATAATTACATTGCTAAATATTCTTCATTGAATTCTTGATTCTGACAGAATATTCTGCATGTGGAGAAAAGGGAATTGGTCATTGACTGACCACCAAATTAATTTCTAATGGATTGCTATGGCATTGCTAGAACTTGGTTGCAGAGTTAAAATCATGGCACTGGCAGTTAACACTAGATTCGACTTGATAAAGGTTCGGGACAGACTGAAACGTTGTAATATCTAGATACATTGATCTGTATAAATTATTCATTGGCTGGAATACATTAATACTGCTTATCTGCATACATCACAAAAAAAAAGAGAAATACAAATAATTAAATCAAAATATATCGCTATTTGGATTGAAGAATCCTTTCGGACAGCACCTACAATTAATGAGAATGTGGCTCCATTTATTTACAAATTCTACAACAGATTTGGGACGTCCGCTCTATGCTGGCACATTGACAAATTGCTGAATCAGGGGGAAAATGATAGATTATGTTTGGCTAATCTTAGGTCAATCCTATTATGTCTTATACACTATCGTAAACTATGGAAGAGATGAGATTTTTGCTTCAATCAGGGTCAAAGGTGCCTCTCCTGGTTGTAGTAATCTCAGGTAATCCCACTTCTTAGTTTGTTTTATCTGGGATTACTGGCTGGAGGGAAAGTTTGATGTTGGTATTTCCAGATTCAACTACAGTGTATAATCTGAAAATTATATAGATTAGTGCTACAGATTACACATTTAAATCCAATTACTGCACGTGTTCGAAGCAACCTGAATCCCTGAAGAAAATTAATCATCCTGACACAGCTTAAACAATGTTGTCCTCATGTGGACTTGCTACTTAAAGGGAAGGTGTCATGAATTTATTTTTTTATCATATTGCTTTTAATATGATAATAACATAAATTGTATTTATTTATATTGTTGTGTTCTACTTTTTACTTTGTTCTGTTTTTTACTTCTCTATGGGGGCTGCCATTTTTTTTTCATCTCTGTATGTCTCAATTAACGACACATACAGAGATGAAATACGCCACATACAACCCCGTAGAGAATGCGAATTGGAGCCGTTCCATTCACTGCAGCATACGCCGTCTGTGTGGGAACGGCGCATGCGCCGCTCCCACACAGACCAAAACGAAGCTCGTTCGCAGAGCGAAATCCGGCGCCATTTTCTTGTGGGCCGGAAGCCGCCGCCAGACAGTAAGATGACGACTTCCGGCCGCGGCTTCCAGCCATATGTTCAAGGAAGCGAAGGAGCAAGGAATAGGAGCGGAGGCGGCAGCGGCGGCAGGAGCAGGTAAGTTATATTCGTGTATGTGACGTGTGTATTATGTTTGTGTATGTTCGTGTTATACTCTCTGCTTAGCACTGTATCTAATCCTCCTACACTGTGCAGTCGCTCAGAAAATGGTGGCACACAGTGTAGAAGGTTTGAAGATTCAAACCCCCTCCTTCTCCTGAAACTAGCCAGAATAAGGGAGGGGGGATTGTGTGAGTACACTAGAGAGAGTGTGTCTACCCCAAATTTGCAGCATAAAGCAATGAGGTTGCTTTACCACATTGACCATGCTGTAATTTTGGGAACTGCTCCCTCTAGTGGCCAGCACATGGAAATGTTATAAATTAGAATCTAATTTATAATATTTCCTGACTTGTGAAAAAATTACAAAAATTAAAACAATGTGTAATCACTCAAATACTAATTGTTTAACTAAAAAAAATAATAATAATTCTAGCAACACATTCCCTTTAAGCAATTCTTATAATTAAAAATTTAGATATATGTGCAATTACCGAATATAAAATGTATTAAAGAGTTAGTAGAGGTAAAGAGGGCCTGTCATGTTTGTTTGTTTTTTAAAAACCACATACCTTCCCTACATCCTGGTGTTCTCTCGATTCCAGTGCTGTAGTGTTTTTGGGTTTTTTGGCCCTCCCGTTGTCCTGCTACTGTACCCCGTAGAATCAGCTGACTGAACTCCGTCGGTTGCACAAATCTTTCTTGCCCTGGGAGATAAACCGATGTCAGAGTTGTCTGGCAGTGGATTATTCTCCGTCTTCCTATCAATATACCAGCATGATTATTTATATAAAAATCGGTAGAGATAGTTGTTGATCAAATTGTTTTTCGCCCCACATTTATCTGATGTGTATGGCCGAGAACAGGGTAATTAATGGTAAAAGGAATTATTTTTTTAACCGGTTCCCGACCGCTGGCTGTGTATTTACAGCCGGCGGTCGGGGTCCTTAAAACCCGCGCCATAGACTATTTACGGCGCCGGTTTTAGCTTGCTGCCCGATCGATCAGGCAGCTGAATGTTGAGTCTCCAGCAGTCTCCAGCAGTCAGTGGCTCCTATAGCTACACCGCTGGATAGAATTGGATGCATTGTCACAGCATACAGCATCATACATGATAGGCTTAGATACATGGCCCCAGCAGACAATATCACACATGATAGGCTTAGATACATGGCTCCAACAGACAGTATCACACATGATAGACTTAGGGTTCATTCAGATGAGTGTGATTCTCGTTTGTGTGCTGTGCATTGAAATAACGCACAGCACACGGACCCATTGATTTCATTTGGGCTATTCACACATGCGTGAGTGTCCGTTGCGTGAAACTCACTGCATGTCCTATTTTAGTGCGTTTTCAAGCACACAAGCGCCCATTGAAGCCAATGGGTGCATGAACACCACATCCGTGTGCTGTCCGTGTTTCACGCATCAATTACATTGAAAAAAAAAGTACTTGCAAGTGCGTGAAAAACACATGCTACGCGCAAAGCACACTGATGCAAAACGCAACGCACACATCCAGATTTACACGCGTTTTTTACACGCATAAATCTGTCATGCTCGTGTGAATGTAGCCTTAGATACAGGGCACCAGCAGTAAGTATCCTTGTTCTAAACCTCAGGGGCAAATTTGGCATTTCTAGGGCCCCAAGCAAAGTTATGTCTTGGGGCTCTAATCAAAGACACCTGTAGAGCATTCCCCACACAATGCCGCCTGTATATAGTGTCACAACCCCCTTTTATGGTTCCATAAACAGTCCCCCTGCCATACATCACCCTTGTAGACAGTGCCATGCAGTCCCCTGTATGTAGTCCGACATACCCTCCTTGTCTCAGCAGACAGTGTCGTACAAGATAGGCTTAGATACATGTCCCCAGCAGACAGAATCACACATGATAGACTTAGATACAGTGCCAAAGCAATCAGTTTTACAAATGATACTTAGATACAGGGCCCGTGCAGTAAGTATCCTTGTACTAACATATGTCCACCCCCCCCCCCCAAAAAATGTGTGTGCGTGTATGTATATGTGTATATGTATGTGTGTGTGTGTATGTATATATAGATATATATATATAGATATATATATATATATATGAGACAGCATATCTGTAGCACTCTGACCCTATAGCTATGGATAGGATTAGTTACAGTGGCTCAGCAGACAGTATCACACATGATAGAATTAGATATAGGGCCCAGCTCGCTGACATTGTGGCTCCAGCGCAGGACCCAGGAAAGGTAAGAATAATAATTGTTTTGCTTTTTTTATGTGTTACTAATATTTTTTGTGTGTTAGTGTTATTTTACAGGTTTGGCTGTTGGACTACGTCAGATTCGGGGACTACTTCGATGATGGCTTTCTTTATTCTCAATAAAATGGTTAATGAGGGATGTGTGTTTTTTTTTATTTCAATAAAATATTTTTTCTATGTCCTTTTTTTTTAGACTTTATTACTACCGACTTAGTAATGGCCGCTGGCTGATTGAGAGCGTCCATTACTAAGGCGGGGCTTCGTGTTAGTCGCTGCAGAGGCAAACACAGGCCCCTATTATTAGCCGGTACCCGAAGCAGTCCTCATATCCGATGTAGTCGAATGACTGAATCTGGAAGAAATGCAAACACAACAAAAAACATTAGTAACACATGTGGTAGGGCCCATGTGTGATACTGTCTGTTAGACCATGCATCTAAGTCTACAAGGTAGGCTTAGATACGGGGCCCCAGCAGACAGTAGTCTTATAATGTATAAGATTATGGTCTGATGAGGCCCTGTATCTAAGCCTACTATGTGGTATGTTTAGACACAGGGCCCAACAGACAGGATCAGACATGGGCCATGTAAGAATACCATGTGGTAGGCTTAGATACAGGGTCCATCTGTGACACGGTCTATTAGACCCTGTATCTAAGCCTACCACAAGGTAGGCTTAGATACAGGACCCCAGCGGACCGTAACGTTACACTTACCCTCCTCTTCGGCTCCGGGTGCATTGGATGTCCCGACACCATCTAGCGTTGTTATATATTTTATTAATAGTATGTTCTGAAATAAAGAAAAACTCTAGAAATATTTATTTCCTTCTTAACTACTAGAGGGCAATATCCACCCAATTTATATTACTCCTGGGTCCCACAGATCAGTTGTTTCTATCTCTATCTCATCTACTAAGATTCTTTTGTATGCAATCTACTATAGTAAATCTGGCTAGCAATATATCAGCTGTACATGTATAAAATGTTCAATATGGGATACATTACTTTCCCTTTTGTTCTTTAGGAGATGTTCCTGCATACAGGTACTTCCTATGTTACTATTATTGTCTTCATCATTTGAAGCATAATGTCATTACAATTCATGCTATAACGTGGTCAACAATTTGTTACAACTCTGTTTGGTGACATCATGTGGTTCATCCAAATAAAGACGATCGTATGCGATTATACCCCTTATGTTGTTCTGTAGTGTGCGTTGAATAATACACAGTCGAGTCACATTATTAGGACCTCCATAATAGCCAGAGTAACCGCCGTGTGCAGCACGGACAGCAGCTAGACGGGCAGGGAGTGACTAAGGTGTAGGTAGGTTGTCTCAGGTATCTGGAGTCGTGCTGACTGCAGTGCATCCCACATTTGCTGGAGGGTGTGTGGGGGAGAATCTATAGGGCGAACAGGACGATTGAGGTTGTCCCACAGATGCTCAATTGGGTTAAAGTCTAGCAAATTAGGGGGCCAGGGAAGTACTTGGAAGTCTTGGTCATGATCTTCAAACCACTGTCAGACATCTCTAGTCGTGTGACATGTCGCATTGTCTTGCTGGAAAATTCCTTCTGCCCCAGGGAAAACAAACAGCATGTATGGGTGGACATGATCTGCAATGATGGATTCATACCCAAATCGGTTCCGAGCCTTCCACATGGATGAGTCGGCCCAGAGGATGCCATGAAAAAATTCCCCAGACCATAACGCTGCCGCCACCAGCTCGTGTTCTTCCACCAATGGTTGCAGGGTGTTTGTTCTCTGATGTCTCCCACCTGACACGTCAACGTCCATCCGTTCGATGAAGCAGAACACGTGACTCAACAGAGAAAACAACGATAGCGGTGTGCAAATTGAAGCCTTTTTTTTTCCGATGCACCTTTGTTAGCATAAGAGCAGTGACCATCCACCTGCTTCGGAGCCCCATACGCAGTAAGGTTCGCTGAACTGTTGTTTTAGGCACATGTCTGGTAGCCCCCTGGTTGATTTTCACAGTTAGCTGCTCCACTTGTAGCGTGTCGTTCGGCCCTCGCACACCTTTGTAGCCGACGTTCACCTCTCACATCAATGGCACGTGGTGCTCCGCAGTTTCCACCACGGTTATTCCCAATGGTGTCATTTGTCCACTCACGATACACTTTCACCACAGCAGCACGCGGACAGTTCACAAACTGCGCTGTGTGAGAAATACTGCCACCCTTTGCTACAAAAGCCAATCATCCAACTCGCCTTCCATAAATCGCCCGTTACCCATGGCAACAATGAGTGATATGTGTTCAGAAATACTATCGCACACCTTATATACCCACCAAGCGAGCCCACGACACATTCCTTCCTTCATGGGCTAGACGCTGCCAACGTCGAAAGTAAGAGGTAGTCATAATAACACTTTAACCTTCTACTGTTGAAGATTTATTTTTGCTTAATTTTGTGAATCATGCATTTATTGTATTGTCTTCTTTCTAAATACTTTTATCCAATGACTAAGTGCATTCCCCCTCGAAAATTGGAAACTGTATTCTGATGGGTATTTGTTTTAATTCGTGTCTTGCTCAGTTTAAATTCTGATCAGTTTTTATACTGTCGTTTGTGTTTGGGGTTATTATAACTGGGGTTATTTTTAATACAAACCTTCATAGGGAGCCATTACTGATCAGTATGTGATGGGTCCATTGTGACATATCAAAAGAGGCTACATTTCTGTGCTTGCCAGGCAGCAGATTGCTCTCCTTTCAACCCTGCCTCTGTGCAGGATTCCCGCAAAGAAACACAACGTTCCTTCACTGCCTAAGAATTCATGTACCTCAAGGTATGATGGAAACAGTTAAAAGGTCATGAGTGATACAGCACATGGAGGAAATAGTTCCCAGAAACTACTACGATTTGCCATTTTTTTTCGAGCAATAAAAGTTTAGTTTGGGGGTTAAGGAATTACTAGGCGAGAGCTTATATCTAATGTTAAAAAAAACACCTTATTGTACTAAATAGGAAAGCTTAATTTAGCCATTAGTTCATTAAGATGAAAACATATGATAGGTTGGCGTGTGTGATAGGACTGCTCAATTTCTTTCATAGTTTGGAGTAAAAATGACAATGTGCTGGGCCGTCATATGACGTGATGTCACAATGGATGACATGTCAAGTCGTGTTTGTTTAATATGAGCTATGTTTCCTCCACAATGATTTGTCTACTTTGTGAAATCTACAGCCATGTCTATGGATCTTCATAAATATCATATACAGTTAGGTCCAGAATTATTTGGACAGTGACACAATCTTCATGATTTGGGCTCTGCATGCCGCTACATTGGATTTGAAATGAAACAACGGAAATGCAATTGAAGTGTAGACTTTGAGGTTTAATTCAAGGGGTTGAACAAAAATATCCTGTGAAACGTTTAGGAATTGCAACCATTTGTCTACGCAGCCTCCTCATTTCAGGGGCTCAAAAGTAATTGGACAAATTCACATTACAATAAATAAAATGTTTTTTTAATACTTTGTAGAGAACCCTTTGCAGGCAATGACTGCCTGAAGTCTGGAACCCATGGACATCACCAAACGCTGGGTTTGCTCCTTTGTGATGCTTTGCCCGGCCTTTACTGCCGCTGTCTTCAGTTGTTGCTTGTTTGTGGGTCTTTCTGCCTTAAGTTTTGTCTTAAGCAAGTGAAATGCAGCTCGATCGGGTTGAGATCTGGTGATTGACTTGGCCATTGCAGAATATTCCACTTCTTTACCTTATAAACTCCTGGGTTGCTTTCGCAGTATGTTTTGTGTCATTGTCCATCTGTACTGTGAAGCGACATCCAATCAACCTTGCTGCATTTGGTTGAATCTGAGCAGAAAGTAAATCCCTGAACACTTCAGAATTCATCCGGCTGCTTCTGTTTTCAGTCACATCATCAATAACCACCAGTGACGCAGTGCCTTTGGCAGCCATGCATGCCCATGCCATCACACTGCCTCCACCATGTTTTACAGAGGATGTGGTGTGCTTTGGATCATGAGCTGTTCCAAGCCTTCTCCATACTTTCTTCCACCCATCATTCTGGTACAGGTTGATCTTAGTTTCATGCTGTTCCAGAACTGGGCGGCTTCTTTATATGTTGTTTGGCAAAGTCTAATCTGGCCTTTCTATTTTGGGGGCTGATTAATGGTTTGCACCTTGGGGTGAACCCTCTGTATTTGCTCTCACGAAAGTCTTCTCTTTATGGTAGACTTAGATACTGATACACCTACTTCCAGGAGAGTGTTCTTCACTTGGGTAGATGTTGTGAAGGGGTTTTTCTTCACCATGGAAAGGATTCTGCGATCATCCAGCACTGTTGTCTTCCGTAGACGATTCAACTGTTGATTCGGCCACTCCTAACATTTGTGCTATCTCTCTGCTGGATTTCTTAATTTTTTTCAGCCTCACGATGGTTTGTTTCACTTGCATTGAGAGCTCCGGACCTCATGTTGTGGATTCACAGCAACAGCTTCCAAATGCAAATGCCACACCTGGAATCAACTCCAGACTTTTTACCTGCTTAATTGATGATGGATTAACGAGGGAATAGCCCATGCAGTCCATTAAATCACTTTTGAGATAATTGTCCAATTACCTTTGTTCCCTTGAAAGAGAGGCAGCTACATATTAAAGAGCTGTAATTCCTAAACCCTTCCTCAAATTAGGATGTGAATGCCTATATTGATTATATAACTGCATATTCGATATGTTTTGGTAAACAGCTAAAATGGCAAAACTTGTGTCACTGTCCAAATAATCCTGGACCTAACTGTATCTAACCCTAATGCCGTATATAACATATAGTAACTATGGAAAACTGTCCTGATGTCAGAAAACATTAACACAGTAATGTCATCATCTATGGAGGTATCTAACAAGATATAATGGGGGCCACTACTTCTTCATCAGCCATTGCTTTAAAATATCTGATATTTTGAGGACAAAGAACAAATACTCATGTAAGTGGGGAGTATTGAATGTTGCCAATGAATGCTACAGAAACATAGTAGTTCTCTGTCATATATTCTACCCTGGTGATGAATAACTCTTTTCCTTATAATTCAGTCTGGAGATGTGAGATTACCTTTGAAGTCATTTTTCTATAGGCTATAAAATTGCTTTATGTTTCTCAGCACAATGTTAGATTCTAGTTCAATCACAAAAATACACCTACCATGTAAAGTATACTGAGCCAAAGGCAGGATTCTGTGGAGCAGAGGGGGCTGTGAAATGAACATATCGAGTTTCCCTCAAACCAATAAACATTTTAAGTGCAGGAACATTAGAACGGAAGCACAATGTAAATCATAATTTTTCCACACGGCATGTCTTCCCCCGTACAAAATTACCACAATTTTTTCTCCAACCTTACACCGCAAATTTATTTCATACACTGATATAGAGTGACATAGTATTGTGCGGGGTTCTGGCTTTCACTGCAAAAACATTGTCTAATAATTTCCTTCTCCAAAAAACATCAACCCCAGATTCCTGCAGATAAAGCGTCATTGTCTGCCCGGCAAAATCCTGGCATCTATTATGTACAACAAACCTTCGGAGAGGGAGCAAAGACGCAGGAAGGGCAGGTAATTTAATGTCGTGTTGTGTGATTGTAGCTTGTCCAGAGTGATTGGGCCTGCAGGAAATGGTAGTGTTATCTGTCCCAGAAGGATCACAAAATTCACTGTTTAAAAGAAAAAAGAAAAGAAAAAAACAAGAGAGCTGCTCTTGGCTGTGCACATCTTACACACGCAGACACGCAGGCCTTGAGATTCATTTTTTTTCTTTTGCTCTCCGAGAAATAGGCCTCTGGAGAGGATGTGTGCAAGACAGCGCAATTTTTTTTTTCTTCTTTCCAATTTCCAGAAGGGAACATGAACAGTTTTACCATTGTGGACTGCTTGGGATACTGTCAGTGAGAAAAAAAAAAAAAAGCAGGTGGTTAAAAAAAAATAATTCAAAAACATTAACAGGGATATGTCATAGGTTTAAAGTGTTTGAAGGGAAATTGAGCTGTTGCTTTTAATTTTTCACCAAGCTGTCTCCCTGATGAAATACAGTCATACCCACTTAAGTAATACATTTGGAAGAAGGAAGTACAGTATTTTTATTGGACACCCTTATTACGAGAGTTATTGAAATGCACGGTTTTGCAACCAGGTATCCGTTCTAAAATCCTTTCACCAGCCAGTAATCCTGATAGAGGGAATTTTCAATGAGGACGACAAAATGCTCAGCAGTACGGAGACTGGAGTGTGTAAAGTCTAAACTGCTAAATGGCCTAGGATTGAATTCGGCCTCTACGGATACACGTAATTTATGAGGTCTAATGCCAGTGCTTGCTTCTTGTTGCCATTTTTTTATACTTGAAATTAGCGATACTATTGCTTGAAGCTAAATTGTTTCATTTATTCTCTGGTACGTTCCAAGGTTTTTTTAATTTATTCTAGCAAATGCTAACATAGAAAAGGGCTGGAGGAAATGCATCATTAGAACTCCGATTCACAGGTAATCAGTCATGCTAACTACCAGATATGACAGCAGAGACAGTGTGGTAATTACACTAAGTCTGGAATCCCAATGCTACCTTAAAAACAAGGATTTGGTTAAAATCCTATAAAATCCCCACATTCGTGTTGTTAATGTAAGGAGACAATTGTAAATATTTTTTAAGCGGTTGCAGAATATTTAGTCCTACAGAGCCCCAAAATTTTTTGCTTGTGTCTCAATTCAATTTTGCTGCTGGCTGCTTGCTCAGATTCGTATTTCATTTTGTATTTGTCTAGCCAAAAGAACAGTAAGAGTATCATAGACTTTATTATATTTGGAGATTTTAATGTTGTAGATGATTTACATATGTGTTTTATTGTTTGTAGGTTACTCATACTATAGAAGCAATCTCTCAGGTGTCTTTGAGGTTCCTCAGCTCAGGTTAACCTCCTCCAGCTTCTCCATAAGAGCATAAGAGGTGGGAACCTACACTGGGCTCCCCCTCTGTAGAACCCCAACATTAGCAAAAAAAAAAGGTTTTGGCTCAAGAATCAATTGCCTAACCAACCTGTCCATGCACGGGAGGTGTAATGGTGTGGACCAGGACCAAGGGGGTCATATTTTGAGTTATTCTCCATCATGTACACCCATGATACACTGCATTCTCAATTGTGTAACTCATCAGTTCTGTTTTAAGTTTTCACACTTCACATGCTTATTTGAAGAGCTTTCCAATTTATTTTGGTATCTTCCAGCTGGTAAGGTTTCATACAATCTGAGATGGTGTAACCAACTCATTGCCAGATAGAGGTTAGATACATCTTCTGAACATGTGTAATATGTCACTTATAATGCAGATGGAATGTGCATTGCTTCTCCTTGTTCAAGCATTCTAGACATGACCGTACGTTGTGGGTACCTTGAGAATGGAGATTTGCCGTCAGAACCCATGTGCAGATGAACATGCTATAGAGCAGGCGCTACGGTTTGTGCACCATAAAACCTAAAAGTTTCGGGATTTCCAAATCTTTTGGGAAATTTGGACCGAATTTAATTATTGTAGAATCTAGTATTCACAAATGGAATAAAAAAAGATCATCAAAGTCACAGAGAATAAAAGAAAAATAGTGACCAGAGACAGGTGAAGCAGTAGATGTCAGGAAACATTACTGGGGTTTAAGAATGTGGTTGGGAATGTCAACTCTTAAAAGGGACTTTGGTACTTAAATTGTATATATGCCAGAATATAGTTGATTATTTATTTGCTGTGTCTTTAAGTGCTGTGTTTTCCTGCTGTTTTCTTCCACCAGGTGCTGTTCCCTGACAGTATTGACCTGTCATGTATTGTGCTGCTGTTATTGCACCGTACAGTTGCTTTATTTATGGCAGGTGGATGATGTTTGGCTCGCAGGTGGTCTAAAATACTTAGCAGCCCAGGTACTACCATCTGTTTTCATGTATGCTGTGCCATTACAGCACTAGGACGTCGCAGTGTGGCTAAGCCTTGTCCTAATGCAGCGCTTCTTGTGTAAAGCGGCGGCTGTTCCCGCCAACAGTGTTCAGTGTTCTGATGAAAGAGGAAGAGCCTGGCTTGAGAGAGATCTGCTGTGATATGTGCTGGAGAGTGAGCTGAGAAATCTACAGAAACTTTGAGCACGCGACGACACAAGCTGGTGGACCATAGTTTGTGGGTCCTGAAGATGATTGCGGGGGACAGGCAGGGGTCTCCCTGTGTGTGTTTGCAGTGTCATGTGATCTATGGCGGGTGGGTGGTGGGCAGAAGCCTCTCCACATGAGGCAGTGGAGCAGTATAGCCAGTGCAGCCAGTTGCACCTTAATAAGCTTGAATTTTCTGGTCCCCCCTGCATCAGAGAGGAGTGTCCCTTGATTTGTCTAACGAAGGTCCAAGCCAGCCATCAACCACCAGCCTGAACCGCCATTTGTAAGAGACTAACATTGAGAAGTGTTCATTTGCCTGTTCTGGCAGGTGAGTTGTTAACACTGGCTTAGTAAACTTTTTATTGCCACAAGCTCCTAGATATTTCATCTCTTTTTCAAAAAAGATGCAAAGGCCATACACCATCCCAGGCCCTTACCTTATAGGCTGGCAGATATGTTGATGGTGGGAATTAAGTTAATTTGGAAGTATTTAACAGGAGCAGTTGAGGTAGAATCAGGTAACAGTGGTTCTGCTGTGAAAGTTCCCCACCTCCCGCCCCTGAGGGGTTTCCTCAGAATGTCATTGGACCTGTTGTGACTGCAGCAAGGCATAAAAGATGGAGGTCATTAAAGGGAAAATAAGTTGAAATCATTATTTATGCATATAATTGTGGTTATTGGGGTCCAGGGGACGGTAAATACTTGAATCACTTTTTAGCCTTATTGTGTTACCCATGCCCTCCAGGTGGTGTTTTCAGTTGAGTGTGTGGACTGACTGGTAATATGGTGACACCTACAAATGAGTGTATAACTCTTTAAAATGGTTAATTTATATATACACTTTGAACATGTTTTAATAAACGTAATTATTCTTACATAGTTTATTTTGTTTAATAAAGTTCTGCTGTGGCCATTTAACCAGTCACACAGCGTGGATCTATTTTGGAGGGGGGGGAGGGGTTAGGTGCCCGGCTTGCAAGTTATCCCTAACCCCAAGTAACATGTATTGCTGTCTTCATATACAAGCCAAACGGACCAGGTGATATATTTGGACAGCATACGATTTTGATTTATAACTCTGATATGATGGGTTGTTCAATTTCTGGTCAATTTATAGTCACTGAACTTCATTTTCTAATCAGTAACTTATTATTACCTATTAATCAGGGTTAAAGTCATTTCCTAACAACTTCTCAAATGTGTCCATAATTACAGCTGGTAATGGTTATTTTCCTAATAGGAACCATTACACAAGGTGTTTCCTATGTATAGAAATGTTTCAGTAACGTAACGTCTCCTCCACTTAAACTGCCCAAATTGTATAAATTGTTTTGACGTTCACCCAAATCCTATATCTCATGTGCTCCGTAAAATACTGACTTAAGTTATGTTATTCTTTAAAACTTCTTCTAACTTTGCTCATTTGTAGATCTCGGTATTCTTTCTAAAGAATGTAAAACTGATAGAACCACCACAATTTTCAACATCTGTACAAGTAAATTAAGGAATGGTTGAGTCGACAGACTTTTGACAGACTATTTCCCAATGTGTGTAGGTCCATTTTATAAATGATTTCAAGTAAATAGTCGACAAACTTAAAATGACACAAATTTGTGATAAACCGTTATTAGCTCTTAAAGAAGCGCGCCGGGTCTACTGTGTGGACTGGAGGTCAGTCTTTCTATGCAAGTCTATGAGGCTCACATCAAGGCTCTCAAGGACTTGCATAAAGAGACTGACCTCCGGTTGATACAGCAGATGCTGTAGGATTCAGAGTCAGAGTGTGGTTCACGTAATAAAACGTCCTGAACGGAGCGGATAACCTAACAATAAAGCCACCGGTATCAGAATTACTTTTACTACCTTTTATCTAACCTAGTTTACAAACCGAGGGTGGGGGTATTCTCCCAGAGTGCTTCTTTAAGTTTTTCCTCCTGTAGCTTCATCTCCTGGAGTAAATTTAAAAAAAAAATAATAATCTGTTGGTTGCTGCACGCATTTATTTATTTTTTGTTGCTTTTATAGTGGCAACAGATTCTGCACACAGGTTGTCATAACTCATTTTGCCCAAAGAGGCTCACAATCTAAATTTCTAAATTCTCACACACTATTTCATAGAAACCCAATTAGCCTATAAGTATGTTTTTAGAGTCTGGTAGGAAACCAAAGAACCCAGAAGAAACCCACACAAACATGTGCAGAACATACAAACTCTATACAGATGTTGTTCTTTGTCAGGACCCCACTGAAAGCACAATCTGCGCAGTCTGGACTGCCCTCTCACAACTCTATAGGCTCATGCACATGTCATGAGCACAGAGCCCTGTACAGAAGAACATGCAGTCCTAGTGACTCCATAATACAGGATGTAGCTCCGTGTGCCTCCATATGGTGCCCCTCTACAGTGCCGCATTACAGAATGGCAAAGCTTTTAGGGGAGAATACCTCTGTAATTTGGCATCGATGGAGCATGCCACTATTTATATTTTTTTTAATTAGAGTCATACGGAGGTACAGTAGGGCCCTATAGATTGATATACAACTCAAGGCTTCTATGGAGCCATGATAAATGAGTGTCTGAGCTCTCAAAAGACTGGTAGGGTAAAGACTACAGTCCAGGCCAAAAGTATTTAGACTGACACAAATTTAGGTTTTTACAAAGTTTGCTGCTTCAGTGTTTTTAGATCTTTTAGTCAGATGTTTCTATAATATACTGATGTAAAATTTTAAGCATTTCATATACGTTTTTCAACTTTTATTTGACAAATTCATCAAGTTTATGCAAAGACTCAATATTTACAGTGTTGACCCTTCTTTTTCAAGACTTCTGTAATTCGCCCTGGCATGCTGGGTATCAGCTTCTGGTCCACATCCTGACTGATGACCCATTCTTGTCTAATCAGTGCTTGGAGTTTATCACAATTTCTGTGTTTTTGTTTGTCCACCTGCTTTTTGAGGATTAACCACAGATTCTCAATGGGATTGAGATCTGGGGAGTTTCCTGGCCATGGACCCAAAGTTTCAATGTTTTGTTCACCGAGACACTTAGTTATCACTTTTGCCTTGTGACATGCTGCTCCATTGTGCCGGAAAAAGCATTGCTCATCACCATATTGTTCCTGGATGGTTGGGAGAAGTTGCTCTTGGAGGATGTTTAGTTACCATTATTTATTCATGGAAGGGTTCTGAGGCAAAATTGTGAGTGAGCCCTTGGATGAAAAGAAACCCCACACATAAATGGTCTCAGGATGCTTTACTGTTGGCAAGACACAGGACTCATGGTAGCGCTCACCTTTTCTTCTCCGGACAATCATTCTTCCAGATGTCCCAAACAGTCTGAATTGTGCTTCATCAGAGAAAATACTTTTACCCCAGTCCTCTCCAGTCCAATCCCTGTACTTCCTGCAGAATGTCAGTCTGTCCTTGATTTTTTTCTTGGAGAAAAGTGGCTTCTTTGCTGCCCTTCTTAACACCAGGCCAGCCTCCAAAACCCTTTGCCTCACTGTGCGTGCAGATGCAATGAAACCCGCCTTCTGCTATTCGTGAACAAGCTCTGCACTGGTGTTGGACTAATCCTGTAGCTGAATCCTCTTTAGGAGACACTCCTGGTACTTGCTGGAATTTCTTGAGCGCCTCCTAAGTATTCATCACAGCAATTGAACCTCTCTCCTTGAAGTTCTTCATGATCCGATAAATGGTTAATTTAGGGGCAATCTTACAAGCACTAATGTCCTTGCCTGTAAAGCCCTTTTGATGCAAAGCAATGATGACGTGTTTCCTTGGAGGTAACCATGGTTAACAGAAGAAGACAATGATTTCAATCATCATCCCCCTTTTAAAGCAACCAGTCTGGTCTTATAATTCAATCAGCATGACACAGTGATATTAGTATCACTCCAGCTATATTTCGCCCCCCATTTCAAAACGTTATAAAGTGCAAGGTAGTTTGGTGTATTTGCTTACCTGGTGCTTTATTTAACAGGTAGCCACTCCGTTCCAGTCAGCCATTCATGTTCATGTGATCTCCACTCTGAACAACTAAATCCTACAGAACCTTCTGTAGAAACCGGATAGGGGCAGGGCACCTGTCAAAATTCGTTTGACAAATTATATAGCTCTATACTACTTCAGTCTCTCAATGCAAGTCTATAAGACTCACATTGAGGCTCTCATAGACTTGCATTGAGAAACTGACTTCCGACCACTATAGCAGATGCTGTAGGATTCAGCAGATCAAAATGAAGATCATGTGACTGGAACAGAGTAGCTACCTATGAAAAAAAGCAGCAGGTAAACCAATACTCCTACCTTGAACTTTATTGCATTTTCAAATGGAAGGGGAATAGCTGGAGTACTTATTTTACGCAAAAAAAAAAAGGCTTTAAAGGGGTTGAAAAGCAACAGTGAACTATATTCCTAGTATGTTAAGGTGGAAACCTAGAAACAGCTTCTTCGGCTCCTTCACCCATCATGTCATCTCCAGGTGTTCCCAAGTCTTATTAGGTATTCAAAGACAAATTAATGATGAATATAAAGGCCTGAGCAAATTTAATCTTTCGTATGTATAAGGATTTTTCATGTAAAAATAGACCTAAACAAGACCCCAATTTCATTAACAAAGGTTGTGTTCTGCATCCTAAATATTTACAAAGGATTTCCACTCAAAATGTAAAAATGGCCATATATTGGTAAATCAGAACAAATTTTGGTGATTATGTTTGTTTTACTAACAGAGATATTAAAATTTATCTATTTAGTTGAGGCGGCCACTTTTAAGCAAAGGCGACTAGAGGAAGTGCAACCATAACGGTTGTCAATTTTAGATCAGGTTCTCAGAAATAAATAAAATAAACTGTCCATCCGTCTGACAGCATCAATAACAAAGAGGCAGCTTTACCATCATTTGCTGAAAAGATTTTATTGCAATCCTGCCCACTGCTGACCCTGTCCGCGTGTACATAATGCAAGTTGAAAAGTGACAAAAAGTTTTAGCCCTTTGCGAATGCTCAGCGGACAGAGTGAAAACTACAATATTTCATTTTTATTTTATATAGATAGTGACATGGAAAAAAAAACCTAAAAAACTATTTCATAAAATATTTTTAACAACATTTTTATTTAAACAATAGGTCGTTTTCTGCCGATAGATTCCATTTGAGACTGAGACATTTGTTATTTGTTATAGAATTACATATTTGATATAACATAGAGATGTATTTTAATTTATATGTAATAATAAGCAACTTTTACAATGGGTAATATTTTCCTTCTTCGTTCTAATATAAATTGACAGTCTCCTTAACAGGAGTTGAAAGGTCACTGGATTGTTGGCTATTACGAGGAATAGAATTGTACATTCAGCATCTGGTGTTCTGTTGAAAGACAGAATTTCGAGGACAAGCTGAGAAGATCCATCTATATGTGATCCTTAACTTATTAATCATGTAGAACCAGCACTTGCTCATTCTTGCCTGAAAGATGTGATTTAAGATTCTTCTTAAGCTTCCTCTTCCATGAGTCACTTTCCTCTGTAAATTTGTTAACTTTATCCCCAAGAGTTTGAGCTGTATTTCCTGTAAAGCAGAAGGCATCTCTGTCTGTGCACCAGTAAAGAAATCCCAACATCTAACTTTCGACGGAGTGGAACAAGATCAACAATGTTGTACAGTGAAGACATAGTTATTAACTTAGTTGTGTAGATGAAAGTCATCTGCTCCTAAGAAATTCGCTCACATATAGAAAACGTGTAGAAGCCTTCGTCAGAATTTCTTAACGTCCTCAAGTATTTTGGACCACAACTCTGGTGAAGTTTCTTAAACTGATCAGTATATTGAAGTAAATGTCTGTACAGTTTTGTTCTAGCTGGGCATATGGTTTAGGATGTTGGGTTGTGTGCTAATATAATCTACCAGTCAAAAGTTTGGACACACATTTCCCCTCCATGGTTTGTCTTGGTCTTTTTTTTAATATCTTCTACATTGTAGAATTATATTGAAGACATGATAACCATGAAGGAACACATATGGAACTAGGTAGTAAACAAAAAAGTGTTAAATAAACCAGAATATGTTTTAGATTGTTCAAAGTAGCCCCCTTTTGCTTTGATGACAGCTTTGCACATGCATGGCATTCTCTCAATCAGCTTCATGAGGTAGTCACCTGGAATGATGTTCCTTCATAGTTATCATATCTTCAATATGAATCTACAATGTAGAAAAAATAAAAAAAATAAAAACCACAAAAACCATGGAATGAAATGGTGTGTCCAAACTTTTGACTGGTACTGTACCTTCTGTGTAGATGTACACGAGATGTTTAGGCATGAACGTAGAATCACATGGGTGTAGCAACACCCGTTGCAGACATAGCAGCTACTACAGGGCCCTGAAACTGAGAGAGATCACTAAGGTTCAATGATTACTATGTTGTATTTTTGTGGGAACAATACACGGGGGTAACTTTCTACTGTCTACATCTCCTAATTATTCTTCCATGATCATGCTCAGCAACTTAAATCTACCAATCTCTGATTCTAATTTACTATTATCCAAGTCCTGGACTGGAATTAATTTATTGAATTTGACAGTGTCGTATCATGCAGAGACATGGAAGTGTTTTCTCCCGGACTTGTACCGCGTACCGAGTTTGAACTATTGAGTAATGCACATCTTGACCTTTGCTTTGGAATTTATCATTCATCACTAGTTATTTTTCTGCCCAATTGCTGCAAACCTTCGTTTAAGTACTGCCTACTTCTGGTTGTTTACATTATACATATGGATCCAACCTTGCTCTCAGTCTTGAAGTATCTACTATATAACATATATATATACACTACCGTTCAAAAATTTAGGGTCATTTAGAAATTTCCTTATTTTTGAAAGAAAAGCACAGTTTTTTTCAATGAAGATAACATTAAATTAATCAGAAATGCACTCTATACATTGTTAATGTGGTAAATGACTATTCTAGCTGCAAACGTCTGGTTTTTAATGCAATATCTACATAGGTGTATAGAGGCCCATTTCCAGCAACCATCACTCCAGTGTTCTAATGGTACATTGTGTTTGCTAACTGTGTTAGAAGGCTAATGGATGATTAGAAAACACTTGAAAACCCTTGTGCAATTATGTTAGCACCGCTGTAAACAGTTTTGCTGTTTAGAGGAGCTATAAAACTGACCTTCCTTTGAGCTAGTTGAGAATCTGGACCATTACATTTGTGGGTTCGATTAAACTCTCCAAATGGCTCGAGAAAGAGAGCTTTCATGTGAAACTCGACAGTCTATTCTTGTTCTTAGAAATGAAGGCTATTCCATGCGAGAGATTGCCAAGAAACTGAAGATTTCCTACAACGATGTGTACTACTCCCTGCAGAGGACAGTACAAACAGGCTCTAACCAGAGTAGAAAGAGAAGTGGGAGGCCCCGCTGCACAACTGATCAACAAGACAAGTACATTAGAGTCTCTAGTTTGAGGAATAGACGCCTCACAGGTCCTCAACTGGCAGCTTCATTAAATAGTACCCGCAAAACGCCAGTGTCAACGTCTACAGTGAAGAGACGACTCTGGGATGCTGGCCTTCAGGGCAGAGTGGCAAAGAAAAAGCCATATCTGAGACTGGCTAATAAAAGGAAAAGGTTAATATGGGCTACCAGACGCGTGTCTAAAACAACAGTTCAGCGAACCCTACTGCATATGGGGCTCTGAAGCAGACGGCTGGTCACTGCTCCTATGCTAACAAAGGTGCATCAGAAAAAAAGGCTTCAATTTGCACGGCAGTATCAGAATTGGACCACCGATGATTGGCAAAGCGTTGCCTTCCCCGATGAGTCACGTTTTCTGCTTCATCGAACGGATGAAAGTTGGCGTGTGAGGCGAGAAACTTCAGAGAACAAACACCCTGCAACAATGCTAGAAGAACACAAGCTGGTGGCAACAGCATTATGGTCTGGGGAATTTTTCCAGGCATTCTCTGGGCCCACCATGTGGAAGGCACTCTGAACCAATTTGGGTATGAATCCATCGTTGCAGATCACGTCCACCCATACATGCTGCTTGTCTTCCCTGGGGCAGAAGGAATCTTTCAGCAAGACAATGCGACATGTCACATGGCAAGAAATGTCCGACAGTTGTTGGAAGATCAAGATCAAGACTTCCAAGTACTTCCGTGGCCCAGTAATTTGCCAGACTTGAACCCAAATGAGCATCAGTGGAACCGCCTCAATCGTCTTGTTCGCTCTATGGATCCTCCCCCACGCAACCTCCAGCAAATGTGGGATGAACTGCAGTCAGCATGGCACCAGATACCGGAGACAACCTACCAGCACCTTAGTCACTCTCAGCCCGTCTAACTGCTGTCCATGCTGCACACAGCGGTTACTCTGGATATTAGCTGGTGGTCATAATAATGTGACTCGACCGTTAGGCACAATACAGGGGCTGACTCTCTCCTGCAAGTGTCGTGTACAGTGTCGTACAAATGAGTGTGGGAGTGCATCGTACTGCAGCTCAGTCCTATTTACTTGAAAAGGACTAATAATAATAATAATAATAATCTTTATTTATATAGCGCCAACATATTACGCAGCACTTTACAATTTAGAGGGGACATGAAACAAACAATATCAGACATTACATAGTGACAAAGTTCATTTACAATTCAAACCTGGGGAGTGAGGACCCTGCTCGCAAGAGCTTAAAATCTATGAGGACATAAGGGAGACACAAAGTGTAATAGTGTTTGTTCTGTACAATGGTCCGGCCATTTTTATACACATGCGGTGGTGACATAAAGCTGCATGAGCCGGTCACCAGCCAGTATCCATGTATGACAGACATGAAGAGAAGGAGTGTGAGGGAATCTTATCCTGATGACTAATCTAAAAGGAGGGCCATGGAAAGGAGTCAGATTAGGGAATGTTATAGGCCTGTCTAAATAGATGTGTTTTCAGGGCACGTTTAAAACTGTGGATATTGGGAATTAATCGGATTGTCTGGGGTAGCACATTCCAGAGGATGGGTGCAGCACGAGAGAAATCCTGGAGACGGGAGTGGGAGGTTCGGATTATGGAGGATTTTAATCTAAGGTCGTTGGCAGAACGTAGAGCCCGAGTAGGGTGGTAGACAGAGATGAGGGAGGAGATGTAAGGAGGTGCAGCACTGTGGAAAGCTTTGTGGGTGAGAGTAATAAGTTTGAATTTTATTCGGAAAGGGGATGGGCAACCAGTGCAGTGACTGGCACAGATTAGAGGCGTTGGTGTAGCGGTTGGTCATGAAGATGAGCCTGGCTGCTGCATTAAGGATAGATTGGAGCGGGGAGAGTTTAGTGAGGGGAAGACCGACTAGTAATGAGTTACAGTAGTCAAGACGAGAGTGAATCAGAGCAACAATGAGAGTTTTGGCGGTTTCCTCCGTAAGAAAAGAGCGGATTCTGGAGATGTTTTTGAGGTGAAAATGACAGGAGCATGAAAGTGATTGTATGTGAGGAGTAAAGGAAAGATCTGAGTCAAAAATAACCCCGAGACAGCGGGCGTGCTGCTTAGGAGTGATGATAGTGCCACACACTGAGATGGAGACATCAGGTTTTGGGAGGTTAGTAGATGGTGGGAACACAAGGAGCTCAGTTTTAGAAAGATTCAGTTTCAGATAGAGAGAGGACATGATGTTAGAGACAGCGGACAGACAATCACTGGTGTTAGAGCAGGGGTGATGTCACGGGAAGAGGTATATAATTGGGTGTCATCAGCGTAGAGATGGTACTGGAAGCCAAATCTGCTGATGGTTTGTCCAATAGGAGCTGTGTAGAGAGAAAAGAGCAGCGGACCTAGGACTGATCCCTGAGGAACCCCGATAGCAAGGGGAAGAGGAGAAGAAGTGGAACCAGCAAATGACACACTGAATGAGCGGTCAGAGAGATAGGAGGAAAACCAAGAGAGAGCCGCGTCCTTGAGGCCAACAGAGTGTAGCATGTTAAGTAGGAGTTTGTGGTCTACAGTGTCAAAGGCTGCAGAGAGATCCAAAAGAATATGGAGAGAGGATTTACCATCCGATTTAGCCACCAAGAGATCATTTGAGACTTTAGTAAGGGCAGTTTCTGTGGAGTGTAGAGTGCGGAAACCAGATTGTAAGGGGTCAAGAATGGAGTTAGCAGAGAGATAGCAGATAAGGCGAGAGTAGACCAAGCGTTCCAGGAGTTTGGAGATGAAGGGCAGATTAGAGACTGGTCGGTAGTTGGCAGCGCTGGATGGGTCAAGAGTTGGTTTTTTCAGTAATGGGTTTATAATGGCATGTTTAAAAGCGGAGGGAAAGATACCAGAGGAAAGAGAGAGGTTAAATATTTTAGTCAGGTGACTAGTGACAGCTGGGGAGAGGGACTGAAGGAGGTGTGAGGGGACAGGATCACTAGGGCAGGTAGTAGGACGAGAAGAAGAGAGGAGCCTCGAGACTTCTTCTTCAGTTATTGGGTCAAATGCTGAGAGTGAAGAAGAGGGAGTGCGGGAGGGAAGGGGATCGATGTTACTAGGGGACTGGGAGATAATATCATGCCGGATGTTGTCAATTTTAACTTTAAAATAAGTGGCCATGTCTTCAGCACTGAGATCTGTGATTGGCGTCTGCACTTTAGGACTAAGGAGGGAGTGAAAATTATCAAAGAGGCGTTTCGGATTATTAGATAGTGTGGAGATGAGAGAAGTGAAATAGACTTGTTTGGCACGGTGAAGGGCAGAGTTGTAAGTTTTGAGCATAAATTTGTAATGGAGGAAATCTGCATCCAAATGCGATTTTCTCCACAGTCGTTCGGCACATCTCAAGCACCGCTGAAGAAAGCGGGATTGAGGCGTGTGCCAGGGTTGTCGTCGTCTTTGTCGGGTGGTTCGGAGTGTAGGGGGGGCTGCTTCATCCAATGCATTTTTGAGAGTATTATTATAAAGTTTGGCAGCCAGATTGGGACAGGAGAGGGAAGAGATAGGGGACAATGAGGACTGTAGACTGTCTATGAGTTTCACAGAGTTAATGGCATGTAGATTTCTGTATGTCTGATACGTAGGGATGACCTGAGGAGGCCGAGAATATTTGATAGTAAAGGAGAGAAGATTGTGGTCAGAAAGCGGGAGAGGAGAGTTAATAAAGTCAGAAACTGAGCAGAGCCGGAAGAAGACCAGGTCAAGTGAATGTCCGTCTTCATGTGTAGGAGAGTTAGTAAGTTGTGACAAACCTAGGGACGAGGTTAAAGATAGAAACTGGGAGGCAGATGAGGAGATTGGGTTATCAATGGGGATGTTGAAGTCACCCATGATGAGAGTGGGTGTTTCAGAGGATAGAAACTGTGGAAGCCAGGCAGCAAAATGATCCAGGAATTGGCGGGGTGAGCCCGGGGGGCGGTGACTAATATGCGGTACGAACCACAGATGTCCGTATGGCCTAAAAAATAAAGTGTCCAATCCCTACCGATCAAACAATGATCGCCTAACCCATAAATACGCCATCAATGTTTACATCCTGGGAAACCACTTTAACCCCTTCCCTCTTTAGCCACTTTTGACCTTCCTGATCGAGCCTCATTTTTCAAATCTGACATGTTTCACTTTATGTGGTAATAACTCCGGAATGCTTTTACTTATCCAAGCGATTCTGAGATTGTTTTCTCGTGACACATTGGACTTTATAAAGAAACGAAGTACTATGCACACCAATATGGAATTTTTTATCCAGGTAATTAATTAATTTATTTGTAGCCAGTGACAGTGCGACGTTTCGGTCAAAACCTTGACCTTCCTCAGGCACTTTAGTCAATGCTGGTCCTGCGTGGCTGGCGCTGTAAGATTGGCGGGTAACCGCTGTGTGAGGCGCTGCCTATCTTACAGCGCCAGCCACGCAGGACCAGCATTGACTAAAGTGCCTGAGGAAGGTCAAGGTTTTGACCGAAACGTCGCACTGTCACTGGCTACAAATAAATTAATTAATTACCTGGATAAAAAATTCCATATTGGTGTGCATAGTACTTCGTTTCTTTACTGGATCAGGTTGGGCCCCTACTCATGCACCCACACCATTACCTAGTGCTATCCGAACCTTGAAACATTGGACTTTATGTTACTGGCAAAATTTGCTCAATATGTTCAGTATTTAATTGTGAAAAACACCAAAATTTAGCGAAAAATTGCAAAAATTTGCATTTTTCTCAACTTAAATGTATCTGCTTGTAAGACAGGCAGTTATAACACACAAAATTGTTGCTAATTAACATCCCCCATATGTCTACATTAGATTGGCATCGTTTTTTGAACATCCTTTTATTTTTCTAGGACGTTACAAGGCTTTGAACTTTAGCAGCAATTTCAAAAGGCTATTTTTACAGGGGCCAGTTCAGTTGTGAAGTGGCTTTGAGGTCCTTATATATTAGAAACCCCCAAAAAGTCACCCCATTTTAAAAACTTCACCCCTCAAAGTGTTCAAAACAGCATTTAGAAAATTTCTTAACCCTTTAGACTTTTCACAGGAATTAAAGCAAAGTAGAGGAGAAATTTACAAATTTCATATTTTTTTGCAGAAATTAATTTTTAATCCAATTTTTTTTATAACACAGAAAGTTTTACCAGAGAAATGCAACTCAATATTTATTGCCCAGGTTCTGCAGTTTTAGGAAATATCCCACATGTGGCCCTAGCATGCTACTGGACTGAAGCACCGGCCTCAGAAGCAAAGGAGCACCTAGTGGATTTTAGGGCCTTATTTTTATTACAATATATTTTAGGCACCATGTCAGGTTTGAAGGGCTCTTGCGGTGCCAAAACAGTGGAAATCCCCCAAAAGTGACCCCATTTGGGAAACTACACACCTCAAGCAAATTATCTAGAGGTGTAGTGAGCATTTTGACCGGACAGGTTTTTTAACCCCTTCCCGCTCCTTGACGTACTATTACGTCATGGCAGCTGTATCGTTCGCGCTCCATGCCGTAATAGTACGTCACGGGAGTAACGGCCGTTTCGGCCGTCCTCCCGACACATACAGGAGCTGTGATGCTGCTGTCTTGTTCAGCAGCTGTCACAGCTCCTACAGCGGGGACCGATCGCTTTGTCCCCGCTGATTAACCCCTT
This sequence comes from Rhinoderma darwinii, assembly GCF_050947455.1. Taxonomy (NCBI): domain Eukaryota; kingdom Metazoa; phylum Chordata; class Amphibia; order Anura; family Rhinodermatidae; genus Rhinoderma; species Rhinoderma darwinii. The sequence continues at coordinate 30,563,387 of NC_134699.1, forward strand.
AAAAGCCGCGTTCTATAGAGATCGCGGCTTTTTAGGGGTTAAGCTGCCATCGTCGGCCTGCTACGCGATAGCGGCCGGCGATGGTGACTATGGCAACCGGACACCAAACAATGGCGTCCGGCTATGCCATAGACGGAAGCCTAGTGGGTCCTGACAACGTCAGGACCCACTATGCTTGCTGTCAGTGAGTAGCTGACAGTTCTAATACACTGCACTACGCATGTAGTGCAGTGTATTAGAATAGCGATCAGGGCCTCCTGCCCTCAAGTCCCCTAGTGGGACAAAGTAATAAAGTAAAAAAAAAGTTAAAAAAAGATGTGTAAAAATAAGAAAATAAAAGATTTAAAAGTAATAAAAGTAAAAATCCCCCCTTTTCCCTTATCAGTCCTTTATTATTAATAAAAATATATAAACAAACAAATAAACTATACATAATTGGTATCGCCGCGTCCGTAACGGCCTGAACTACAAAATTATTTCATTATTTATCCCGCACGATGAACGCCGTAAAATAAAATAATAATAAACCGTACCACAATCACAATTCTTTGGTCACTTCACCTCCCAAAAAATGGAATAAAAAGAGATCAAAAAGTCGCATGTACCTAAAAATGGTACTGATCGAAACTACAGTTCGTTACGCAAAAACATAAGTCCTCGCACGGCTTTATTGATTGAAAAATAAAAACGTTCTGGCTCTTAGAATAAGGTAACACAAAAAATGAATGATTGTTTACAAAACTTATTTTATTGTGCAAACGCCATAAGACATAAAAAAAACCTATAAACATCTGGTATCGCCGTAATCGTTTCGCCCCGCAGAATAAAGTAAATATTTTATTTATAGCGCACGGTGAACGCTGTAAAAAAAAAGAATAAATAAACAATAGTAGAATTGCTGTTTTTTAGTCACCACGCCACCTAAAAATAGAATAAAAACTGATCAAAAAGCCGCATGCACCCCAAGAAAACTACAATGGATTCCTCAAGGGGTCTAGTTTCCAAATTGGGGTCACTTTTGGGGGGTTCCCAATGTTTTGGCACCACAAGACCTCTTCAAACCGGACATGGTGCCTAATAAAAAAGAGGCCTCAAAATCCACTAGGTGCGCCTTTGCTTCGGAGGCCGGTGCTTCAGTCCATTACCGCCCGAGGGCCACATGTGGGATATTTCTAAAAACTGCAGAATCTGGGCAATACGTATTAATTTGCGTTTTTCTGATAAATCCTTTAGTGTTATAAAAAAAATAGGTATAAAGAGGATTTTCTGACAAAAAAAAATATGTAAATTTCACCTCTACTTTGCTCTAAATTTTTGTGAAACACCTAAAGGGTTCATAAACTTTCTAAATGCTGTTGTGAATACTTTGAGGGGTCTAGTTTCTAAAATGGGGTATTTCATAGGAGTTTCTAATATATGGGCCCCTCAAAGCAACTTCAGAACTGAACTGGAACCTAAAAAAATAAATAAATGAGGCAATACTTCGCTTCTTACATTATACTGATAATGAGCCGTGCCCACCCCGAGATTACCCCAGTTTTGACCGTTTGTATAAACAGAGACCCCTATTAGACCGTTTCAGTGCCCGGTTTTCCCAAGCATACACCCCGAGAAGTGTATTTCTATTGATGAGTCCCTGGTACATTTTAAAGGGAGGGTTCAATTCCGCGAGTACCTGCCGGGTAAGAGGGCAAGGTATGGCGTGAAGATGTATAAGCTGCGAGAGTGCATCAGGGTATACCTACAGGTTTAGGATATATAAAGGAAAGGCCACCCCCAAACCAGACTGCATCCTGGACTACAATAGGTACATGGGAGGGATGGACTTGTAAGATCAAGCCCTGAAGCCCTACAGCGCTATGCGGTGTGGTATAAGAAGCTGGCCGTGCACATCATACAGATGGCTTTGTACAATGCGTATGTGCTACGTCGATGTGCAGGCCAGACGGGAACTTTCCTGGAATTTCAAGAGGTGATTATCAAGAACCTAATCTTTAGGGACCAAGAAGGGGGGGCACCCAGTACTTCTGGAAGCGGGGCCACACGCATCGTACCAGGGCGGCAACACTTTCCAGGGGAAGTTCCCCAAACTGGCAAGAAGGGAAAAAGTCAAAAGAGGTGCAAAGTCTGCTATAAGAGGGCGATAAGGGATTACACAATATATCAATGTGACACGTGTCCCGAATAACCAGAGCTCTGTATGAAAGAGTGTTTTAAAATTTATCATACATCCCTTGGTTTATAATTTACCCCAGTTTTACTTACCCCGATGCCCTCCGCACAGCTTATCCCCCCTCGTCTTTCCCCTCTGAGCCCTGCTGTGTGCCCAGGCAGCTGATAACAGCCACATGTAGGGTATTGCCATACCGGGGAGAACCCACATTACAGTTTATGGGGTGTAGGTCTCCGGTCAAAATGCTCACTACACCTCTAGATGAGTGCCTTAAGGGTGTAGTTTTTAAAATGGGGTCACTTCTTGCGGGTTTCAACTGTACTGGTACCTCAGGTGCTTCTGCATACATGACTTCACACTAGAAAATCCCCAGTAGGCCAAATGGTGGTCCTTTCCTTCTGAGCCCTCCCATGGGCCCAAACGGCAGTTTATCACAACAAATGGGGTATTGCGGCACTCAGAACAAATTGCGCAACAGAATGGGGTATTTTGTTTCTTGTGAAAATAAGAATTTTTGAGCTAAAATGACATATTATTGGAAAAAATATATATTTATTTAATTCCCAGCCCAATTCAAATAAGTTCTGTGAAGAAACTATGGGGTCTAAATGGTCACATTACCCATAAATGAATTCCTTGAGGGGTGTAGTTTCCAAAATGGGGTCATTTGTGATTGGTTTCTATTGCTTTGATAGCTCTGGGGCTCTGCAAATGCGACATGGCACCCGAAAACCAATCCAGCAAAATCTGGACTCCAAAGAACACACAGCGCTCCTTTCCTTCTGAGCCCTCCTATGGGCCCAAACGGCAGTTTATCAGCACAAATGGGGTATTGCCGCACTCAGGACAAATTGGGCAACAAAATGGAGTATTTTATTTCTTGTGAAAATAATAATTTTTGAGCTAAAATGACATATTATTGGAAAAAATATATATTTAATTCCCAGCCCAATTCAAATAAGTTCTGTGAAGAAACTATGGGGTCTAAATGGTCACATTACCCATAAGTGAATGCCTTGAGGGGTTTAGTTTCCAAAATGGGGTCACTTCTGGTGGGTTTCCATTGCTTTGATACCTCTGGGGCTCTGCAAATGCGAGATGGCAGCCGAAAACCAATCCAGCAAAATCTGGACTCCAAAGAACACACAGCGCTCCTTCCCTTCTGAGGCCTCCCATGGGCCCAAACGGCAGTTTATTCCCACAAATGGGGTATTGCTGCACTCAGGAGAAATTGGGCAACATAATTGAGCATTTTGTTCCCTGTGAAAATAAGAAATTTTGATAAAAAATTACATCTTATTGGAAAAAATGACATTTTTTTAATGTCACAGCCCAATTGAAATAGGTGCTGTGAAAAAACTGTGTGCTCAAAATGCTAACAACAACCATAAATGAATTCCTTGAGGGGTGTAGTTTCCAAAATGGGGTCACTTTTGGTGGGTTTCCATTGCTTTGATACCCCTGAGGCTCTGCAAATGCGACATGGCACCCGAAAACCAATCCAGCAAAATCTGGACTCCAACAAACATATAGCGCTCCTTTCCTTCTGAGCCCTCCCATGGGCCCAAACGGCAGTTTATCACCACAAATGGGGTATTGCCACACTAAGGACAAATTGGGCAACCAAATGGGGTATTTTGTTCCCTGTGAAAATAAGAAATTTTGATCACAAATGACATTTTATTGGAAAAAATTAAATTTTTTTCATTTCACAGCCCAATTCAAATACGTGCTGTGAAAAAACTGTGCGGTCAAAATGGTAACAACAACCATAAATGAATTCCTTGAGAGGTGTAGTTTCCAAAATGGGGTCACTATTGGGGGATTCCTACTGTTTTGGCACCTCAACACCTCTTCAAACCCGGCATGCTGCCTAAAATATATTCTAATAAAAAAGAGGACTCAAAATGCACTAGGTGCTTGTTTGCTTATAGGGCTTGTGTTTTAGTCCACGAGTCTAAAAACTGCAGAATCTGGACAATACATATTTAGTAGTGTTTCTCTGGTAAAACCTTCTGTGTTACAGAAAAAAAAATGAATAAAATTGAAATTCCGCAAGAAAAATGAAATTTGCAAAGTTCACCTCCACTTTGCTTTAATTCCTGTGAAATGCCTGAAGGGTTAAAAAACTTTCTAAATGCTGTTTTGAATACTTTGAGGGGTCTAGTTCTAAAATGGGGTGTTTTATCAGGGTTTCTAATACATAGGCCCCTCAAAGCCACTTCAGAACTGAACAGGTACCTTAAAAAAAAAGGCTTTTGAAATTTTCTTAAAAATATGAGAAATTGCTGTTTATGTTCTAAGCCTTGTAACGTCCAAGAAAAATAAAAGAATGTTCAAAAAACGATGCCAATCTAAAGTAGACATATGGGAAATGTGAACTAGTGACTATTGTGGGTGGTATAACCGTCTGTTTTATAAGCAGATGCATTTAAATTCTGAAAAATGCAATTTTTTCAAAATTTTCTCTAAATTTTGCAATTTTTCACCAATAAACACTGAATATATCGACCAAATTTTACCACGAACATGAAGCCCAATGTGTCACGAGAAAACAATCTCAGAATCGCTTGGGTAGGTTTAAGCATTCCCACGTTATTACCCCATAAAGTGAAATATGTCAGATTTGAAAAATGGGCTCTGAGCCTTAAGGCCAAAACTAGGCTGCGTCCTTAAGGGGTTAAAGAAATTATTGGAATTAGGCCTTGAAAATTAATATCTACATTTTTTCAAAGAAAATGTAGGTTTAGCATTTTTTTTTCTCATTTCCACAAGGACTGAAGGAGAAAAAGCACCACCAAATTTGTAAAGCAATTTCTCCCGCGTAAAACAATACCCCACATGTGGTAATAAACGGCTGTTTGGACACACGGCAGGGCTTACAAGGCATGGAGCACCATTTGGTTTTTGGAGTTCACATTTAGCAGGAATGGTTTGCGGAGGCCATGTCACATTTACAAAGCCCCTGAGGGGACAAAACAGTGGAAACCCCCCACAAGTGACCCCATTTTGGAAACTACACCCATTGAGGAAATTATTTAGGGGTATAGTGAGCATTTTGACCGCACAGGTTTTTTACAGAAATTATTGGAAGTAGGCCGTGAAAATTAATATCTACAATTTTTCAAAGAAAATGTAGGTTTAGCATTTTTTTTTCTCATTTCCACAAGGACTAAAGGAGAAAAAGCACCACCAAATTTGTAAAGCAATTTCTCCCGAGTAAAACAATACCCCACATGTGGTAATAAACGACTGTTTGGACACACGGCAGGGCTTAGAAGGGATGGAGCACCATTTGGTTTTTGGAGTTCACATTTAGCAGGAATGGTTTGTGGAGGCCATATCACATTTATAAAGCCCCTGAGGGGACAAAACAGTGGAAACCCCCCACAAGTGACCCTATTTTGGAAACTACACCCATTGAGGAAATTATCTAGGGGTATAGTGAGCGTTTTGACCCCACAGGGTTTTTGCAGAAGTTATTGGAAGTAGGCCCTGAAAATAAAACTCTACATTTTTTTTCAAAGAAAATGTAGGTTTAGCTAATTTTTTCTCATTTCCACAAAGACTGAAGAAAAAAAAACCCTGCAAAATTTGTCAAGCAATTTCTCCTGAGTAAAACGATACCCCACATGTGGTCATAAACGGCTGTTTCGACACACGGCGGGGCTTAGAAGTGAAAGAGCGCTATTTGGATTTTGGAGATCACATTTAGCAGGAATGGTTTGCGGAGGCCATGTCACATTTGCAAAGCCCCTGAGGGGACAAAACAATGAAAATTCCCAAAAAGTGATTCCATTTAGGAAACTACAACCCTTGAGGAATTCATCTAGGGGTGTAGTAAGCATTTAGACCCCATAGATGTTTCATAGAATTTATTAGAATTGGGCAGTGAAAATAAAAACAATCCTTTTTCTTCAATAAAACTTAGCTTTAGCGCAAAATTTTTCATTTTATCAACAATTGTAAAGCAATTTCTCCCGAGTACGGCAATACCCCATATGTGGTCAGAAACTGCTATTTGGGCACACAGCAGGGCTCAGAAGGGAAGGAGCGCCATTTGGAGTGAAGATTTTGCTGGATTGGTTTCTGTGCGCCTGTGGGACCAAAACAGTGGTAACCCCCCAGAAGTGACCCCATTTTGGAAACTACACCTCTCAATGCATTTACCTAGTGGTGTAGTGAGCATGTTAACCCCACAGGTGTTTTGTAGAAATTAGTGTGCACTCCATGTTGCAGAGTGAAAATGGGATTTTTTCCATAGATATGCCAATATGTGGTGCCCAGCTTGTGCCACCATAACAAGACAGCCCTCTAATTATTATGCAGTGTTTCCCGGTTTTAGAAACACCCTACATGTGGCCCTAATCTTTTGCCTGGACATACGACAGGGCTCAAGAGTGAGAGAGTACCATGCGAAATTGAGGCCTAATTTGGCGATTTACAAAGTATTGGTTCACAATTGCAGAGGCTCTGATGTGAAATAATAAAAAGAAACCCCTGAGAAGTGACCCCATTTGGAAACTGCACCCCTCAAGGCATTTATTAAGGGGTGTAGTGAGCATTTCACCCGACAGGTCTTTTCCATAAATGAAAGCGCTGCGGATGGTACAAATTAAAAATTTATATTTTTCCCTAGATATGCCATTTCAGTGGCAAATATGTCATGCCCAGCTTATGACACTGGAGACGCACACCCCAAAAATTGTTAAAAGGGTTCTCCCGGGTATGGCGATGTCATATATGTGAAAGGAAACTGCTGTTTGGGCACGCTGTAGGGTTCAGAGCGGAGGGAGCGTCATTTGGCTTTTGGAGAGCGGATATTGCTTGGTAGTAGTTTTGTTTGAGTATTGCTGGTGTTTCCGTTTATAATTTGGGGGTACATGTAAGCTGGGCAGAGTACATCAGGGGCATAGTCAGGTGGTATAATAATGGGGTAAAAAAACAATAAAATGATCCATAGATGTGTGTTACGATGTGAAGCAATCCTTTCTGCACAGGCCGGTGTCGCACTGATAAATGGAGTCCTTTCTTATGCCCCTTTTGGTCCACACTCCGCACCTTTGCAGTTTGGGGAATTTTGCTGGGAAAGTGTTGTCCTGGTATAATACGGGCACCGGCGCTTCTAGCGGACATGTTTGGGCCCTCCCTTTCCTGGTTCCCTAATTTTTGGTCCTTGATAAATCGCCTCTTCAAACGACTGCATATTTTTTATTTCCTGACTTATTGGAGCCATAACTAATTTTATTTTTTCATAGACGTAGTTGTATGAGTGCTTTTTTTTGCGGGACGAGCTGTAGTTATTATTGGAACCATTTTGGGGTACATGCGACTTTTTGATCACCTTTTATCTTATTTTTTGGGAGGCCAGGTAAACAAAAAAACGCAATTCTGGCATAGTTTTATTTAGGTTTTTTTATACAGCGTTCACCATGCGTTATAAATTACATGTTAACTTTATTCTGCGGGTCAGTACGATTCCGGGGATACCTATTTTATAGGACTTTTTTATGTTTTGCAACTGTTTGCACAATAAAACTACTTTTGTAAAAATAATGTATTTTTTCTGTCGCCAAGTTGTGAGAACCATAACTTTTTAATTTTTTTGTCGACGCAGCTGAATGAGGGCTTGTTTTTTGCGAGACGAGCTATAGTTTTTATAGGTACCATTTTTGGAATACGTGCGACTTTTTGATCATTTTTTATTCCAATATTTATAGGTCAAAGTGACCAAAAAACAGAAACTCTGGTATAGTTTTTTATGGTTTTTTTTATGCGGTTCACCGCGTGCAATAAATAATATAATATTTTGATACCTCAGGTCGTTATGGTCGTGGTGATACCAAATACGTATGGTTTATTATTTTTTTTCAATAATAAAAGGACTTGATAAAACGCAATCCCCTTTTTAGGGCGGGTTCACACATGGCGGAATTTCACTTAAATTCCGCTGCGGACACTCCGCAGCGTTAATCCGCAGCGGAGCCGTTTCTCCATTGACTTTCACTTTAATTTAGCAGTGTTCGTTTACACGATGCGTACAATTCCGCTGCGGAGCATAGGCTGCGGAGCGGAATTTGGTGTCCGCAGCATGCTCTGTCTGTTGTGGAGCAGTGGCGGACTGGTTGCGGACTCATGGCGGAATTTCTCCATTGACTTCAATGGAGAGTCAAAATTCCGCAATGAAGTCCGCAGATCTTATGTGTGCTGCGGAGCGTATTGTTTTTACTACCATGACATTTCTTCATTCTGGCTGGACCTATGTATTTCTAGGTCTACAGCCAGACTGAGGAAGTCAATGGGGCTCCCGTAATGACGGGAGCGTTGCTAGGAGACGTCTGTAAATAGTCACTGTCCAGGGTGCTGAAAGAGTTACGCGATCGGCAGTAACTGTTTCTGCACCCGGGACAGTGACTACCGATCTCAATATACATGTATCTGTAAAAAAAAATATAAGTTCATACTTACCGAGAACTCCCTGCATCTGTCTCCAGTCCGGCCTCCCAGGATGACGTTTCAGTGTAAGTGACGGCTGCAGCCAATCACAGGCCAAGCACAGGCTGCAGCGGTCACATGGACTGGAGCGTCATCCAGGGAGGTCGGGCCGGATGCCGAAAGAGGGACGCGTCACCAAGACAACGGGCGGTAAGTATGAATTTCTTTGACTTTCACTAGGGAAAGTGCTGTCCCTTCTCTCTATCCTGCACTGAATAGGGAGAAGAGAAGCACTTTTCCTGCAGTCCGCAGCGGCCAGTCCGCATCAATTTTCTGCACATTTTGTGCAGATCCGCTGCAGAATCTGCAACGCAGATTCTGTGCGGCATTGATGCGGACAGTTGCGGAGGAATTCCGCCATGTGTGGTCATGCCCTTACTCTTATTTTATTACTTGCAACTTTTATTGTTTTCAAACTTTTATTTTTTTCACTTTTTTTTTACACTTTTTTATACTGTTTTTACACTTTTTCTCAAGTCCCACTAGGGGACTTGAAGGTCCAGCTGTCAGATTTATTTTTTTCTAATACATTGCACTACCTACGTAGTGCAATGTATTAGATCTGTCAGTTATTCACTGACAGCAGCTTCCGTAATGGCAGAGCAGGAGACCATTGTGTCTCCTGTTGCCATAGCAGCAGTCGCCAGTCCCGATTGTCTGTCAGGGCTGGCGATCTGCTAGTAACCGCTACGATGCAGCAATCGCTTTCAATTGCTGCATCGAAGGGATTAATGGCAGAGATCGGAGCTAGCTCCGGTTCCTGCCGTTACAGGTGGATGTCAGCTGTAACATACAGCTGACTTCCACCGCTGATGACGCCGGATCAGCTCCTGACCCGGCGCCATTTGCCGGCGGCTACGGAAGCCGATCAGGCTCCACCGCCGGGCGGATCTTGACCGGTTTCCGTGCTAGGCAGACCGGGAGGCCATTATTAGGCCTCCGGTTGCCATTGCAGCCACCGGAACCCCGGCAATTTCATTGCTGGGGTTCCGATGAGCTGCAAACACCTTAAGTGCAGCGATCGCGTTTGAGCACTGCACTTAAGGGGTTAATGGCGGGGATCGAAGCTAATTTCGGTCCCCGCCGTTACAGTCGGATGTCAGCTGTAAGATACAGCTGAGATCCGACGATGATGGCACCGGCTCAGCTTCTGAGCCGGTGCCAAACATTTGGCACATGGGTACGGCAAAATGCGGGAAGTCAATGCTTTCCATGGCGTACCCATACGGCAAATGTCGGGAAGGGGTTAATATGGTAATTTTCATGATGCCTATTTTTTTTAACTTTGAAAGTGCCATAGAAGCTCTGGCTGCAAGGGGAAAATGGTTCTGTACTTAGGCTTCATTCACATCTGCGTCGGGCTTCCGTTCATGGGTTCCGTTAGAACTTTCCGTCAGGGGAACCCATAAATGGAAAGCAAACGGAAACCATAGCTTTCCACTTGCATTACCATTGATTTCAATGGTAATGCTTCCGTTGCAAATGGTTTTTGTTTGTCTCCGTTCCATAAGGTTTCCGTTTTTTTGGCGTAAACAATAGCGCAGTCTACTACTGAAATGAATGGTAATGCAAATGTAAAGCTATGGTTTCCGTTTGGTTTCCGTTCATGGGTTCCCCTGACGGAAAAGTCTAACGGAACCCATGAACGGAAGCCGGACTCAGATGTGAATGAAGCCTTATGCACAATCGGCTCTGATCTGGGTCTAGCAAGACTCAGCAGCCCTGATACTGTGATGGGAGCCCAAGGATTATAAATTTACTAATCTAATCAGCGGGGGTCTAATATTGGAAGCCGTATAAGTGCTCATTGAATGTTTTGTTTATAGTGGTTAAAATCGACTTCTGTATTCTATGTTGGATATCGAATGACATAAAAAAAAACCATAAAAAATGTTGCATCAGAATAATAACTCTATGCTTGACATAAAAAGTAATTATGCAAGAGTAGAAAACTTAAAAGTACTGAAAAAAGACAAAAAAAACACATAAATTCATAGAAAAGGACGAAAATTAAATATATATAAAAAAACAGTTCCAAATCAAAACACTTCTCCAATATACTGTAGAATGGGTATTATTATTATATTATTATTATTATTATTATTATTATTAATGGTCATTATTATTATTATTATTATTATTATCAATGGACATTATTATTATTTGTACAGTAAATATAATAACGGTACATAAAATATTGGTGTACCTTTTTAAGACATCTGGCCCACTAGCCTTGGGCTTACCATCTGGATTTATCTGCTTCTTTTAATCAACATTTCAGACCATTTATCAGCCTTTAAACTGAAGCACATCACAAGCGATAACCATATGTCTGTAGTACTCATCTTTAATCTCCTTAAGTACTGTAAGTTCTCACGAGAAAGCAGAGGTGGATGAAGAGTGGTAATGTGCCCCTTACCAACCACTACTTTAATCTCTTGCATGTATTTTTGCAAACCCTGCACTTAAACTTGAATACATCTGACTGTGTGGGCCCCTTCTAGCCATGGACCCCTAGACACTGCCATAATGCCGAATGCACAGTCCACTCCTGCAAGAAATGCTCACTTCACGTTTCCATTCCATTTATATATGCCTGCCATGGTTAGCACAATGGTTAAGCCTCACTAGGGTCATGGGCAGCATGAGCACTAAACATATATGTATTCCTTACCCTTATTTCCTTCAGGCATTTTATAAGGTCTTTTGGCACCCAACAAAAAGCTTTAACCGGTTCTCTGGGTTTTTTGTGCCCTCGTTCCTTATTTTAATTGGTTAAGTGTCCTATTCCCTGATGTGTCCTATTTCCCAAATACTGCAGAACAGTCCCCTTTGTCCAATGGACTCTCGAGACTAGCTCTTGTGACAACAGACCGTTTAGTTCATTGGTTTGATGCCTCGTTTAATGATGCTCAATGTTTGGTGTCCAAAAGTCACTTCCCTACCTGCTTGATCCTATGCAGTTCTCCTTTATTCTTTACATAGTAGGCTAATTTTGTGATGTTTACTGCTCTTGTGTCACTTTCTATAGAGAGATCAGTACACAAAGGAAAGAACAGAGACTATGTCACATGGAAGTTGCTCTATTCCCTAGGAGGGGAAATGGCTGTCAGCAGAAAGTTGTTCCTTTATAGCTGATTCAAGAAGCTATGCAACAACTGCAACATTTGGAATGGGCCCCACTTTACCATCAGGACTTTCAGAATCGGGTAAATTCAGGATATGTGAAATGTATGACTATTTGGGTCTCACATGGCTCTATGTCTCATCCTCCTTTTTTGGCCTCTAAGTGATCTGCCTGGTAAACTGGGTGGATGTGGGCCCCCTTAGCATCTGGGCCCCATAGCAGCTGTTAGGTCTGTTACTCTGTTAGTTATTCTCATGAGCAGACTGAGGTCTTGTCTGATGATCTTATTATCAGTGTCTATGCAAGATTTAATATTTAAAACAAATATGATGAAGCTTTATTAAATCCTATGACACTGTTTAAACTGTGGAGCCAGACAAATTCCCTAACGGTTCAAACGTAACTAATAGGATGCAACATCATTATGTGGTAGGACTCTGTGGTCTGGTATAAAACTGGCCACACACATTAAAAAAGTAAGTTTAGTATGCCAATTTCAATTAAATTTGCCGACTACCGAATTTGTATGGAGGTGTCCCGACTCTTTCCCACCAGCAGAAGTCGAGAGAAAGAGGGATCGGGCATGTTGAGTTACAACATGGCCGATGCTTTGTTCCTGTGGAATATAAGCCGCTGGCATTGGTGTCTGGTGGCGAATAGTCCCATCGGAAAAGGCATAGAGGGGGAAACAGATAACAGGTCCTTCTGTCCTGGGTGGCAAAACTCAGCACCATAAAGTGGGGCCCATGTTTATCCTGGCTATGTATCCCCTCTTCTCTACATACGCCACTGATTTGAGATAATACAAAATATAAGTAAAAAGTTAATTTCAAGCATTGTGTACTGGTGGCTGCGAACCTGCCTGGTTTTGATTAACAAGCAATTTATTCTTTTCTCCAGTCTTACTACACAAAATAAATTGATATAAATGTCATTAAACAAGGATCATGCGCTAACATTCAAGGTTAAAAGATTATAGGGAGAAAGCACTTCATTTTCAGATTTATTTAACCGCAGAGATTAAGCGAGATATTAGATTGCAAACATATTTTGTTTCTTAATTGCTAGAAGATCTTATATTATCATGTGTGCACAGATATGATCGTGTTATTGCAGCAAACGAGAAATCCCCCTTATACTATAAAAACCATGAATCAAAGACAGAAGTAACATCACACCAGACAAAAATTGTACCCAGGGGGACCACTATCTCCCAGCATCTGGTTTTGTCCTTAGCAGAAAATCCACTGACTAGATAATAAAATATAAATGTTTGAAACTTTGAAGAAGGATTTATCAGAACACAATCGTGCAGCAGGTGGATTAGGTTTCAAAAGATGCATTAGAACTAAACCGCAAACTGTCCAAGCGTCCCATTACTCTTCCAAAGTCAATGACATATAGAGTAACTGAAATGTTCATAGAATTAACCTGTTTATTGTTCGACGTATGCAAGGTAATGGGGTGTCGGCTTATTTTTACTGGTACTACACTTCGACGGGTTTATGGTATCTACTGACAGTGGCTAGGAAAATTCTCTTTATCTAAGCCTATCTGCACTTATTCAATGAGTCTACAGGTGCATTATGGAAACTAGATAGCTAAAAGAATGGTATCAGGAACATTGTGAGTGCACTGATGCCACCTATAATCCAATGATGCCACCTATAGTCCAATGATGCCACCTATAGTCCAATGATGCCACCTATAGTCCAATGATGCCATCCATGACTGACACAAGCTGAAAAAAGATATAAAAGCCCAATGAGTAGTCTTTATTAAAATAAAATAAAAGCAATAAGCTGGACTGTGTGTTTTTCTAGGAAGACCGCCAGTGTGGATGCCAGGAGTCATTAAAGCTCCAGTCGCACTTGGATATATGAAAAGAATCCATCTTTGAAAGAATTAATAGGCCAGTGCATTAAAGAGGTATTATGGTCTCAGCAAATAAATATTTTATTTTTTTGTTTAATATAAAGTTATACACTTTTCTGCACAGATCTCTGCTTGCTGTCATTCCGTAGGACCTATCTTGTTTACTTTCAGTGGATAAAAATCAATTCCGGTCATGTCATGAACACACAGGTGCAAGGCTCTTTAGAAGACAGAACTCTTATAACTGTACTGTAACAAACCAAGCAACTGTGTGTCCTTAACAAAACCAGGACAGATTTTTATCCACTGGAAGTAAACAATTAAGTATCCTATGACTGCAAGCAAAGATCTTGATGGGTTGTCCACAACTAGTAAAAGGGTCCGATTAACAGTATCACTGCTGTCTATGAGCAGTGTCTAGCATTGCAGTTCAGCCACATTAATTTAAATGGGGAAAATCTCATGGAAAAGTGTGGCGCTGTTCCTTTTTTCTAATCCTGAACAACCTCATTACAGGGTTATTTTCATCATAGAAACTGATGGCATATTGCTAGAATATGGCATCACTTTCTAACTGGTGGGAGTCTGACTGCTGGGACCCCCACCAATCCTAAGATTGAAGGGGACACAGAACTAAAGACTTTTCCTTGCACAATGGCGCTCCCAGCCAGGGAACTACATCACTGCTCCATTCACTTGAATGTAGAAATGTGTCAATCTAACTACTATAACTTAACTATGATGTACAATTTTATATATTTTCTCTCATTGGGTTGCAGTTACCTCTGTATTTTTAGTAAATAATGATACCTTATATGAAGTTGTGTAATGCAGGTATTTGATGGCTTGTAGGTATTTCTGATTTAAAGAGGACCTGTCACTGTCATAAGTTGAACTGGTTTACTGACCTGAATAGCGCTGTCTCCCAGATTCCAGCGCGTCCCCCCCTAGACTTCCCATTCGAGAGATATGTCCCACTGTTGTGTTGGCTCCCTATATGCTAATTTGCTGTAGTTAGTCAACAGGGCGTGAAGTTGCCTTGTACTGATTGGTCAGCATCAGAGGCAGGGAAGCTATCTACACCCCATTGGCTAACTAAAGCAAATTAGCATATAAGGAACCAGCACAACAGTGGGCCATATCTCTTTAATGGGGGGGTATAGGAGTAAAAAAAACACAGCGCTGGAATCAGCGAGACAGCGCTATTCAGGTCAGTTAACCAGTTCAACTTATATGACCTAGTGACAGTTTCTCTTTAAGTAATGTGGATTTGACAGTGTTTTTAAAGGGAACCTGTCACCAGCATTTACGATCAAAGTTCATTGCCGTTATCCCCTCTCCTAAACTCCTCCGACCGTAAATTATGGTCTGCAAACATTTTGTGCCTTTTATGGTAATAATTCGGCAGTCTCATTCGCTCCTCAGTTTATGCTCGCCCACCGCCGAAAACGAGCCCGTCGTAAATGCCAAAATCTCATCTGAGATAGCACGCATGCGCCCATCATGTATGGTCCAATACACTTCCCTTCTTCGTCCGGGCCTCAAATCTAGTTACTTCACAGGCACCGCTATGGTGTCCCGTTGTGCACATGCACCAGAACAGGACCTCGATGTGCAAGCGTGGAATTTCATGTGTGCTGGGGGAAGGTGAGGAGATGTCAATCAAAAGTAAGGAGGCGGAGTTAATTCGGAAAGGCTTGAGGAACGAATATATGACTCTTTTCAATCGAAGATATGACTCTTATGTTCATTAGCATATGGCACAGGAACACTAAAAAACTGAATACTAAAGGTACAGAGCCGACTTAGAAGATTATTATGGGTTACATAAAAATTATATTTCACCCACCACCACCAGGTATTACTGGTTTAATAGGTGAAATGCTGGTGACAGGTTCATGCAAACTGAAAACTGAGTTTTAACTTTTTACTCCACTAACAACCATTACTTAGTCAGACCGACCCCTTAAAGTAAAGGTTCACCTAAAAAAATATATGAACTTATCATAAATAGCTCTAAAAAAAAAATTTTAATATACAAATGCATAATATACTCTCCTTAGCTTTTGAAGTATATTTGACCATGCAAAAAAAAAAAAATCCCTCAAAAAAATTAGTTGGTAGCTGCAAATCAGACTGACTGTAGTCTACCACCCCATACAGCTGTTATGAGGCAAATAAAGGGGCGGTCCAGACTACATAGCCAGATTGCTGATCAGCAACCAACAACATTATTTCTCCAATCGAATAAAATTTGTTTTATAAATGTGTTCTTTCAATTTTTTTTATTTTAAGACACTTTCAGAAACCAGACAGGACTTTGCATATAACAATGCCAGAGACTGCTTACTAAGAGATGACAAGAGATTATCAAGAAATGGATACTCTAACCATTAAGTATATCATTAGCAACAGGTATGGGATGTTAAATGTGCAATCGGTAACCATGGTCCAAACAGTTTATTGGATAATTGACAAGAAGGGACTAAACATTATGCATAGTTGAGTATACTACTATTCACACGGAAGAACCTAACAATGCAACACAAACGAATGGTTACTGTTATGTATGCAGGGTTGGACAGGCCCGACAGAGTACCATGGGATCCTCTGGTTTGATCATGTTCTGAAGGTCTAGCAGAAGACCCCATTTGTAGCTGAATTTGGAGCTAGTCCACTAGAATCTATTTTTTTATGGATTGACTCTCAAACAACCTATTAGACCTTATTGACATATGACTATTATCTGGATGAACGGTGGGCCGTCAGAATAACTTCATCTGGTAGGTACAAAGCATCACAGTCTGATACAGCATGTATGTACCTGGGTCAAAAAGAAAAACACGCATAGTGAATAATGACAGTAATCGGGTCAAGCATGTACTGTCTTACAACTTATATTAGAACAAACATGAAGAATTAAACAGAATTGGAAAAATACGGTGCGAGTAAAAAAGTTTCGGCAGGCTCTATAGGTCTCCCAAAAAAGTTCTCCAGTTTTTACTGCTGTGGGGGTATGATATGGCACTTGGGTGCCTACAAGTCTGTGAACTCCATCTTAATGGCAATAGATTATTTTTGCAACAATATTTATGTAAATAAATTATTACAACTACTTTGCAAACAGCACATTTTATTAATAAAAATTGTAATAAAAGAGAAGCTTTACACAGAATTTCTCGCAATATAATACAATTAAAAAAACAATGTAAAAAAACAAATAAAATGTTGAAATGTTTGTCTTGGGGGTAAAAAAAAAGAGGGAATTATTTTGGCATCTTATTCAATGAAACAATTAATAAAAATATGAGATGAATACTTGTTTGTACATTAAGAAATATGCAGAAATTGTAGAGTAAGGCCTGCCATAGAACAAGCTCATGATATGGGTTTGTTTATGATACATCTTCCTCAGGAAAAGGAACTTTGTGAAAAAGTATTAAAAAATATTATTAAAATAGCAATTACAATATACATTTTTCGTATACAAAGATGTCCGATATCTTAATTAATATCTTACAACTACATGTTGGGGAATTTGTTTGATCGTCGAAACACTGACCAGTCTGCTGATTCATTATCTGAGTTCCAGTATCCTGCCCATTATGTTGACAAAAGAAAAAAATTTGATAAATTTATCTGCAAAGGGAAAAAGTTAAATCATACTAGCTTGGTTAACCAGTATGATCAAGGATGGAAGACCAAGAATGGAGTATTGTCTTGTGAAAGTATGAAATAATATAGTTCACTGAGCATGTGGGAACCATGCTATTCAGAGCTGGGAGATGCTGTAGAGTCTAAGTCATCTGCATCTTGATCATTTGGAGACACTGGTTGTCCACCTTTGACACGTTTCCACTTCATTCTTCGGTTTTGGAACCAAACTTTAACCTGCAAAAGCAAAATAAGTTTTTCATTAAAGATTCTCGAGTATTTTCTGGGCTGGTTTATATATATATACGCAGACTCTTGGGTGACTGAGTCCCAGTCACTGTCTACCGCACCTTTGGTTTAACAAGTGTAGAGCATGTTTTGCCTAATGATATTGGCCCCTTAAGGCAAGTGGGCCCTGGAATCAACCCAGGTGTGCCTGCCACCAACCCTGGAAATCCTTAGAGTGTTGTCCCAATTGGATAACCCCTATCCATATGCCCTATTAGGGTATATGGATGTCATATAAGAGATCCCCTGCTCAGGACCCCCCGCTGTTAATCAGAGCAGATAGTCATTGTAAGACCCAATGACGAACATGTATCACATCATTGCCCATTTTTTTGAATGTGCACCATGTAATACTTAATTTTTCTTCCAGCCACCACTGCAGGGGATTGTTGTCTTTTGAGAAGAGATTTTCAATTTAGGACATCCCTTTCAATCAGATTCTTTAATTTTCCTCATTTCTGATTTGTCACTAATTTGTCAAAGAGGGTCTGGGAACTAGGACCCCTGAACAAAGCCATCCTATTCATGGCTCCATTGAAGGATATTAGCAAGTGACCAATAAGAGACATTGAGGTTTACCCATTTACCGAGCCCCAGGACTATTTCGCCTAAAGTGTACACTTTGCTTAATATATATGTATATATATGTATATACTCACACACACACACACACACACACACACACACACACACACACACACACACACACACACACACACACACACACAGTACTGTGCTAAAGATTTAGGAAGTTGTGGAAAAATGCTGCAAGGTAAGAATGCTTTCAAAAATAGAAGTGTTAATAGTTTTTTTTTATCAATTAACAAAATACTACATGAATGAACAGGAGAGAAATCGAAATCAGATCAATATTTGGTGTGACCACCCTTTGCCTTCAAAACAGCATCAATTCTTCTAGGCAGACTTGCGCACAGTTTTTGAAGGAATTATGCAGGGAGGTTGTTCCAAACATCTTGGAGAACTAACCACAGATCTTCTGTGGATGTAGGCTTCCTCAAATACTTCTATCTCTTCATGTTATCCCAGATATACTCGATGATGTTGAGATCAGGGCTCTGTGGAGGCCATATCAACATTTCCATGGCTCCTTTTTCTTCTTTACGCTGAAGATAGTTGTTAATGACATTTGCTGTATGTTTGGAGCCGTTGTCCTGCTGCAGAATAAATTTGGAGCCAATCAGACGTCTCCCTATTGCATGATGGATAATTATCGGTCTGTATTTCTCAGCATTGAGGACACCATTAATCCTGACCAAATTCCCAACTCCATGGAACCTCCATCATGCTTCACTGTTGTCTGCAGACACCCATTATTGTACCGCTCTCCAGCCCTTCGGCAAACAAACTGCCTTTTGTTACAGCCAAATATTTCACATTTTGACTCATTAGCCTAGAGCACTTGCTGCCATTTTTCTGCACCCCAGTTCCTATGTTTTTGTGCATAGTTTAGTCGCTTTGCCTTGTTGCCATGTCGAAGGTATGGCAATTTCGCCGCAATTTTTCCATGAAGACTACTTCTGGCCAGACTCATCCAAACAGTAGATGGGTGTACCTGTGTCTCACTGGTTTCTGCCAGTTCTGAGCCGATTACACTGCTGGACATCTTTAGATTTCGAAGGTAAGTAAGCTTGATGTGTCTTTGATCTGCTGCACTAAGTTTCCTTGGCCAGCTACTGCGTCAACGGTCCCCAACGTTGCCCGTTTCTTTGTGCTTGTTCAAAAGAGCTTGAACAGCACATCTTGAAACCTGCTTTGAAATCTTGCCTGGGAGTGACCTTGCTGATGCAGTATAACTACCTTGTGTCTTGTTGCTGTACTCAGTCTTACCATGGTGGACCTGTGACATGAAACTGCCTTCCACAACCTCACCTTTCTAGCAGAGTTTGGCTGTTCCTCACCCAGTATTAAGCCTCCTACACAGCTTTTTCTGTTATAGTTAATGACTGTTTGAACCTACATATGAAAATGATGATCATTATCACCTGTTTAATATAATTGGCTAATCATACACCTGACTATAATCCTACAAAATCCATGAGTTTTTGCAAGTGTACCTAGAAGAATTTATGCTGATTTGAAGGCAAAGAGTGGTCCCACCAAATATTGATTTGATTTAGATTTCTCTTCTGTTCATTCACTGTGTATTTTGCTAATTGATTAAAAAAAACATTAATAATTATATTTTTGAAAGAATTCTGACTTTGCAGCACTTTTTCACAATTGCATAGAAGTTTTGCACAGTACTGTACATGTACTGTATATATATATATATATATATATATATAATTTAACACCGTCTCGATATACTGTAACTGACCAGGGTTCTGTTTATTTGCCACGCAGCATCATTCCCATATTCAACCAGAATCAGCACCCCTTTCTGGAGGTCCAATCTATATAAAGCTGTGTACAGCCCCTACTAAACTCCATAGCTAGTTGCTGGGAGACCAATAAGATTATATAGAATTTTTTTATTGTTTTATGGAAACACTATTGCTATGGGTAATCGAGTGTTCCAACATAGTATCTAAATATTAGAGCAACAGATTGAACCTACTTGTCTTTCGGTGAGGTCAAGGTTCACAGCTATTTCATATCTTCGAAGCCGAGTCAGGTAATTATGATGAGCAAATTCGGCCTCCAGCTCCCGCAGCTGCTCTTTCGTGAAGGCCGTTCTTTCTTTTCTGGCTTTACTGTTTGTTTCTGGTTTGGTGACAGGATCTCCATTTTCTGTGCAAAAAAAAATATGACAATATGTAAGAAACCATGAAATATGGTAAACTGGTCATAATAATAGTTTGGATCAACCATTATAAAAAGTCAATGAGCGGTAACTTTAAACCTGTTGTAAGAGGTTGAATGCTAAAGTTTAAACTCAGTAGTTACTATAATAGAAACCTTTATGGTAGTCTATTGGTTGTCTATGAAGCACAGGCGTCAGAGTGTTATAAAACTGTCTGTAGACCATGAAGAGGCATGAATGAGGCAGTGGGGAAATTAGTTTCATCTCAACCAGTTAAGATCTGATAGTGAGTATATATTAGCCCCGTGACGTATTATCACTTATCACATGTATGTGATAAGTGGTAAAGGGAAGTATGGAGCGCACTCAGCGGGTGTCAGCTATGTATTACAGCTGACACCCGACACTAACGGACAGGAACAGTGAAAATCACTGTTTTTTTGTCACCTTAGCTCTCGAAATTTTTTTTATAGAAGGTGATGAAAAAGTTATATGTACCAAAAAATGGTACCAATAATAACTAAATCTCGTCATGCAAAAAATAAGCCCTCACACCACTCAATCTACAGAAAAATAAAAAGTTATGGCTCTCAGAATGTGGTGAAACAAAACAATTTTTTTTTTAACAAATATTTTTTTTTGTTAAAGTAGTAAAATATAAAAAAAATATAGAAATTTAGTATCACCATAATCGTATTGAGCCGCCGAATAAAGTTAAGTTGTCATTTTTACCACACGGTGAAAGCCGTAAAAACGAAAACCAAAAGACAAATGTAGGAATCACAGTTTTTTCCAATTAGAGCCCGCAAATATATTTTTTCCGTTTCCCAGTACATTATACGTTACTTTAAATGGTTTCAATAGAAACTACAACTCCTTCTGCAAACAATAAGCCCTCACACCGCTCTATTGACGGAAAAATAAAAAAGTTATGGCTCTTGGAAGACGGGGAGTGAAAAACTAAAATAAAAAGCAAAAAATGGCTCAATCTTTAAGGGGTTAAGGAACTGCATATCCAAACTGGAGATATCATTTAAAGACCACATATGCAGTTCTGGTTACATAGTTTACAAATGGGCATAAAAAATTGCCTTCATCCCCATCCTGAAATTAAGATTAACCCCTTATTTTATTGGGGCTATTATGAATCTTCGGAAGGGCATGCTGAATTTATCCTCTCTATTGCTATATGGCACTCAACTTTTCTGCAGACAGCATCTATACAAGTTTAATAAAGCTATATCAAAATTAAGAGTCTCAGCATTGGAAAGAGTGGAACCTACAGTCAGAAGATCACCATCAAAAGCTAACATGGTCCCTCCGATGTGCTTGAATTAGCCAATTGTCCATTTGGCCCAGCCAAACATTTGACAGAATTGAGTAAAGTCTTTTTGACGTTCTCTGTATATTATACAGTATATAATTGTATATATTTGTTAGCATATCATTTTTTCTTTTTCTTTCTTTAATTAGCCTTGCGTAACAACTCCATACTGTAACTCCTATAACAGTAGCCTCAGGAAAGGAAACATGTTGTTATACGATATCATGTATTAGACCTCCACTGCTAAAAGACATTGGGATGTTGAACTTACAACCATTTGTCATATTGCGGCAATGCAATTAATCTTAAGAAAAGAGGATGGTTGGCCCTAGCTCAAGTTAGACCCGTTCCCTGACCGCCTGGGCATTTGTCTCCCCAAGTGGCACAACACTGGCAAACAAAAGAGTTGGGAATCAACCAGTATTCCCGTTTCCCCAAGGGGCTGAGTATAATTGCAGACAAATTCATTCATTTAGATTGACTCTATTAGTAGGAACACAGCTTAATGTTCCCCTAGTACATACAATTCAGCAATACAGGCGAGCTCAGATGATCTCCGAAAAGAAAAGAAGGCTGTTTGGAGGTACGTCCACTTCATTATTCTGATGAATGAAATGTAGAGCAGTCCCACATAAAAATATGACATTGAGGGTTAGCAGGTTTTAAACAATGTACTCAGACAGCCGCCCAGACGTTTGCCGTATGATATCATTACTGCATTACTATCCTTGGAACTCCTTGACATACTGCAGCCATCCTAATGGAATATTTTGTCTCATCTGGGGGTTTTTTTCTCTTTAAGACATTGTTTTAAGTGTGAGATTCTTTCCACTGTGTTTTCCTCATGCTCCACATGAAAAGACTCACACATTGGATCACAAATGAGGCAGCATCTGGATTCTGCACAGTAAAGCCAAGCAGAGATCACACCTCAAGCTGCTTCTTGCTGCTCGTAAACCCTGCCATAGTCATACACCAGTAACAAAATTGCACCTTCTGTAGAGGTGGAAAGAAAAATATTACTTTGAAGTGTGCAAAAATGAAGATCAACAAAATGTTGCAGTCAAGCCAAAGTACAGTTCAAACTCTGGGACGTTATAAGCAGCAATATGTAGGCAAGGCTCTGCCATTTTAAATTGAAATTTAGAATTTTACCCCTGCCCTGTTTTTTTTATAGTTCCAGACATAAAACAATTAGGGCACGTTCAGACGTGGCAGAATTTTTCCACTGCAAATGTTGCTGCAGATTCGCGGCAATTACGCAACGAATATGCAGCAACATTTTCATATTTGACAGGTAATTCAAACGTTGCGGATATCACAGCGGAGTTGCCACAGAGTTCAGTTTTTGCAATGCAAAGTCTGAAATCTGTATAGAAACAAATGTAAAAAACGGCTGCTGCAGAATTGCACTATGGACTGTCCACAGCAGAATTCAACAGCAATTCCGCCACGTCTGAATGTGCCCTTACATTATATTTCATTTTGAAGAATTTTTTTTCTGCATAACACAGTTTTCTCGTTGGGGTTCTTTGAACCCTTGTGTGACACTCTAGCCCCTCAGGTTCTGCACTAAGCATAACATAGCGTATAGGTATTTCCCGGAGTGTTCCTTTAACTGATCCTATGGGTCCTAGTCTTTTGCTTCGATTGGCTCTGGATTTATTCATTCCCATACAGTCCACAACCCCAGTAATTGTAGTAATTTTCACGTTTGCTAAAGCCAGGGAACCCTTTTAAAACATTTTATAACATTATAATATATATTTTTCCCATTGTTTCAATCTATCTATCTATCTATCTATCTATCTATCTATCTATCTATCTATCTATCTATCTATCTATCTATCTATCTATCTATCTATCTATCTATCTCATAGTGGCCCTATAAACTTCTATGAATGCCGTATTATGGTTCTGTACGACTCTGAGGTTTTACATAAACCATAAGGCTGATGTAACTTCTCCGATGCTTCGGCTTCTGAAAAATTATTTCTGAATTCAATACGCAAAATTAATTTGACTCCTTTTTTTACCATTCAGCTCAGTTTTTGTATAAACCAGTATGTGATATATTTGATACTTTAGCATTGGCACACACTGCATAAAATGGGAACAGATTTTGCCCCTCTTTTGGCACCTGTATCAAGTTATTACCTTGGCTCGCAATGATTATGACTCTTAGGCACAGCATCTTAATGTAGAACACATGTTCGTGAGATTCAAGATGTTGAGTATATCATTAGCAGCAGAGGAGATGCCAACAATATGATATGTCATGCTAGACCCTTCAGAAGGATAAGCCAGGTGGTTCTCTCTGAAGGTGTCAAATTCTAGTAGGTAGCAGGCTTCTCCCCACAGTGACCCTCACAGGCAGTGGAGCAGACAGGAAAATATTTTAGAAAAACAAAAACTGATGAATGTGGTGATATCTAAAAGACCATAAAGAGTAATAACGCAAGTAATGTTAAGTTCATTTAAAAAAAATAAATTGTAAAAATAAAATTCAATTTTGAATTGAGTTTGGCAAAATTGTCAACAAACATAAAATCTACTATTTTTATAAAATATCTGTCTTCATTACATTTTCGCTATTTTGGCAATTGTTTCTATTCAGGCATTTCCAACATTAATGTATTGTGCTTATGCATTCTAATAAGAGCAGTATATCACGGCTGCCGGCATTGGAAATGCTAGGCACTCTATTTACCACTATTGGGTTCCTCCGTATGGCACCGTATGGAGGAGGAAACACATTTACAGGAGAATATCTCCATAATAAAGCAGCTGATAGAATAAAGCACAATTTTTTCAATCAGATTCTGTATCCCTCTAATGAAATAGGTACAGTATGGGCCCATAGACTTCTATGGGTGAAATATTCCTGCTCCATACAACTCATAAATGAGACCTTAGAGAAAGACTCTCCTAAGCAAGGAACCACAGGAGGTCCATGTGGCAATATTTTTGCAAATAAGTAAAACTTACTGGTTAACTTCAGAATATTGTAAAAATATAGAGCTGCACAATGACGGCCTCTTAATTTATATTGTACCAATAAGGAAAGACTCACAACTTCACCAAAGATAAATGTGACCATGTCAAGGTTAGGCCCGGACTACCCTAAAACTCAGACTTTTCACGTGTGGATGGCAGGAGCCATTGTGTGATCTTCATAGCAGGTGATGACCCATTCAGTAACATTGAGCCGTGTGATGATTGAGATCACGATGAGAAGATGTGGGCTGGTTTCACATGACTACAAATTGTCTATGATATCACATCTGGAACAATCAGAATCTTTCAAGTGGATTGTTCTGCCACATGGCAGGGACTCCTGCTGCCACTAGGGGGAACAGATTTCCCGCCGCCTTATGGTGAACTGAAAAATAGCAGATACAAATAATGTGTATAGCTATCAATGACAGCATTTCTAAAATCCAATTATTTACCAAAAAACACATACATATGTACATATATATATATATCTTACAGCAGGTCTATTTTAGTCTATTACATCACAGGCTGCCTTTGTAGTCGTGGACTGGTGAGAAAGACACTTCAGAATAAAGTGGAATTTCCTGTATATAGATGGAGCCTGGATTATCTTTCCTCTGCTATTTTTCTACTTGTGGTTACGTAACAAATACAGGAAAGCTTAAATAATTTCCCGCATATAATAATATGAGAGATGTTTATTATGAACAAGAAAGAACAGCTATTCCTGCTTAGGATTTACTAGTATAGTGCGCTATTCACTACGGAGAAGGAGCAGTAATAATATGGGAATAGGATTTAAGTTCAGTGTGAGCTTCTCCTGGGCCCATTTGTAAAAGCTTAAACCATATTTGATCCTTGATCTTGCTTTATAACAGAAACGCATGGATAACGGTGTTATACTAGCCCCAGCTGCGGGACGTGTAACCTGACTGTGTCCGCTGCGCATTAGAGGCTCAATACCGTTATATGAGAGATGTGATCTGAGGAATTAATGCGTCTTTAATGAGCCGATCAAGGTTAATAAGTGCAACCAAATCTGGTAAATTGTCCCTCTCCTGCAATATAGACAAAGTAAGTAATAAAGGTGGAGGTAGACGCCGAAATATAGTCAACGCTTCAATAAATGTACATTTTGATTATATGCTAATTGAGTATTTCTATTTGTCTTTTGTTCATTTTATATTCAGTTTTTAGATGGAATAATCCTGTAAATATTTTAAGAAGCAAATTTAAAGTAATTGGAAGACAATGCCCTGCATTTACTAATGCTTTAATAGTTTAATAGTTAGCCAGCGTAAACTTAGACCAGGCAGTCCCAAAATGCGCCAATTTTCTCACAGTGGTGCATGCTGTATGATCATTTTGGTACATTTTGCATGACCTGTTAGGTGCTGTTCACACTGCGGATTTTGCGCGGCGGGTACCGCCACAAAATCCGCCATGGAACTATTTCTGCCGTGGGCAGGAAGATTCCTCCCTCCCATTGACTCCAATGGAAGGTTCGGGCGGAACCTGCACGAAGATTGAGAAGGACACTTCTTTTTTCCTCTAGCTGAAAAAATCGGCTAACGGGAAGAAGAAGTGTCCGACTCCAATTAAAATAAATGGGAGGCAGAATTATGTGGCGGAATCCGCTGCAGATTACCCGTAAATTTCCTCTGTGTCTGCATACCCTTAGACTCTTTTCTCTTTCTCATACCACCTTTCATTTGGCTTATTTTGCGCCACAATTTTGTGCACATTTTTTGACATACATTGGCGCATTTCAAGCCATGCCCCTTCCCCGCTAAGTCACACTTCTTTTTGAGACACTTTTGAAAAGTGTCTAGTGAGGTTCAAATAGCAAATTTGCACCTAATTACACCAACTTGCACCAAAATTTGGCACATTTTTCAATGGTTTCTAGATCCAACGCAGTAGTAAATCTGCCCCATTGTGTGAATAATATGAATATTCTCTGTTTTTAAGCTATTGGTGACAGAGGCATAACTTGAAGCTTCTGAGCCCCAGTTAAAAATCTGTAACAGTGCCCCCACCTATTCTTTACCTATGATAACACCGGCGTCCTCTTATGTGGCAAAGGTGCCTTAGAGCCCTCTCAGGCTCCGGGTGCGACTGCTACCTGTGTGCCCCTATAGCTGCACTCCTGATATCAACCTCTTTACACATTTCCATGAAGCTTTATTGTGTTGCTATATTATACTATGGCACCGACTATGCAATAAAGGTCACGTATACACCATTATGTAACTGAGCAATAGCTCAATTCTTCTGTTAATATGGCATGGGAGCAGCACAGAAAATTGCTTCAGCCACACTTGGACTCCCACCCTGGAAGATGAGAGGAAATATAGAATTGTAATATTCCTACTATTATTAACTTTTATATATATATATATATATAATGAATACGTTTTATTGAGATCCTATGTATTACAGTATTGGTCTCGTGACTTCTTTAGACCAATTCGAGAACTTTTTTTTTTTTTTTATAAATTCTTTTATTTTCATTTTAAATATTAAGTATATGAGAATAAAGTGCAAACATCGGCACGCAAGCCAACAAAAAGCAACATTGCAAAAAAGAGAAACGATCAACAGCATAAGTGCACAAGAAAACTTGACGGCTGCACACCGTCGACATATCACATTTGCGTAATACATTAGTATTAGAATAAAGTAGAGAAAGACAGAAGGGGAAATAGGAAGGAAGAGAAGGGGAAGGGGGTATGAGACCAACATACAGATCAAGACCGGAATGATTGGAGTTTAGAGACAACAATGGCCCTATATTCCGATGAAGACTGAGATCGAATCCAATGGTACCAGGTTTTGATGAGTTCCTCTCATAGATGCAGAAAGATCCTCCATTCTCATGATCTCCTGTATTTTACCAAACCACATGGAAATTGATGGAGTTCATGGGAAATGTAACAACGAATCTGATAATGGTTACAAGTCCTATAGGGGTTGCCAGCCAGGATTCCTAGACTCCTTTAAGACAAACTTGCCCAGTTATGCCATGAAACATCCCCTGCTCCTATATTACTGCAGAAATAAGCAGATGTGCCATTCAAGAGATTGAGGGAGTTGGGTGACAACCCATGTGGAAGTTGTAAGCAATTGAATGTCACAAAATTGAATGTCACCAAACTTTTGTTTGGAGACATGGAAGGAAGAAGTGGCTTAATGTAATGTTTAAAGGGGTTGTACAGAATTACAAACAAAGGTCTGTATTTTTTACAGAAACAGTGCCACTTTTGTCCATGGGCTGTGTCTAGTATTGCAAGTCAGCCCCATTCACTTGAATTGGGCTTGGCTGCAATACCAGACACAGTCCATGTTGCATGATATTAACCATATTATTATCATTGGTGCCTTTTCATTAACTACTGTTTAGCTTTTAATATTAAAGTACTCATCTAGTGCCATACTCAGATCCCCCTCAAAAAAGCTCTTTATAAAAAGCAACAAATTATTCCAAATTATTTTGTGGCCTTGGCTCCAGAGGCGGCTGATGGAAACAGATAAATGAAGCGTTACTTGCAATATGTGTCTTTCCTGCCAAAACGACTATGTAAAAAAATAAAAGCATGTGTAAATGGAAGATGTTTTCTAAGTAAGTGAGTTCCAGTTATTTATGTTTTGTTGACATTTTAAAAGATGAAATTGGCAATGAACCATTTCAGATCAGGGCCATGAAATGTGGACAATTCATCCACAATAAATTACATACAATTTGTTTGCCTAAGTCTTGTAGTGTGGAGCGCTGGTAGCTAAAATGATGAGACAGATGTGTTGGTTTACTGCCGGCACGTATTCCTTCTAGAGGATTAACATATGGTATTTTACCGTAGGTCATATTAGAACCTGTACAAACTAACGCTCTCTTCCATACTACATATATATTGGCGGACACGTATTAAAACTGGTGCAAAAGAAAAGCAGACTATGTGCTCATGCCATCAGCTCACTATAATTTTTTCGGAGAGCTTACAAAAAATTAAAGGGCAATCTGATTGGTTAGCACGGGCAACAACTCCTTTTGTCTTTTGTACCAGTTTTGATATATTATGTTAGTCTAAAATATCTAATCTACCCGCCACTCAGTCCCTGCCTACTTGCAACGGCCCGTCCTAGGCGACGGCGTACAAATGGGCGACGGTCCCTACACTCAATAAGTGCACAACAGACAAGCAGACAAGGGTACACAGAAGCTAAGGGAAATGGGGCAGTTGCCCATGGCAACACCGTGAGCAACAAGAGTAGTGAACGAGCCGAGTAAAACCAGGAGTGTACGAGGTACCAAACGCAGAGCAGGAGAGTAGTCAGTAAGCCAGGGTCAATATGAAAATTGATATTTTCAGCCCTTAGTAAGCCATACCTGGCCGTTTTTTGATTGGCCAGTTAAAGGGGTTTTCCGGTCCCTAAAAATTGATGGCCTATCCTCAGGATAGGCCATCAATAGCTGATTGGTCAGTGTCTGACTCCCGGGACACCAGCCGATCAGCTGTTTTGAAGGGGGTACGAGCGCTGCTTCCCTTTTGCTTGCTCCCTGTGAATCATCGACACGAATGTAGCGGCGATTCATCTATAAGGGAAAGACCTTGGGCTCAATTCCCCCTTTTCCCTTTGACAGGTTTCCTAATGGTACCTTATATATCTTTCACCAAATATCCAAAAACCTCACAGTATGTATAACGGGCACTATTATTGCAGGAAGACGCTTGGCATAATTCAACTAGATTTATTGCATGTACTATGCATTTCGGGATTGGTCTAATTTTTTCTTCAGGGGATTTTATATTTATGGTTTTAGATTGATTGTACAGACAAATATTGTGCTAAAAAATATTTATATATTTAGGATTTTGTAGGAAGAAAAGGAAATAAAAGTCTGACAATTACTTGAGTATGTGATAAATAGTCCTTGAGAAGGAATTGTTCCTTTAACTGTTTCTTTATAGCCCATATGGCAAGCGAACACCTTGTAAAAGGGGTGGCAGGGGTCAGAGGTTTGAGGCCACATACAGTTCCCTCTCACATGTTTTGGTGGCAGGATTTGCACATAGTCTGCAATTAGATGCTTGTGCTTTCATGGGCAGGAGAGAGATTACACATGGCCTGCACGGCAATAAAACCCTGTGGGAGAGACTTGATCTCCGAGTGAACCAGCCTATTACCTACAGCAAAAAGATCCCAAAGAATTATTTCCGAAACTAGGGTGCTGACAACAGATAACCTCTCTGTCCAACATGTTCCTTCATTGTGCTCACTTTACTATGGTGGACACTCATATACAATTGATGTAAAACTCCACTTTTTAACAACACTTTGAAACATTCCAGATGTTAAATTGACAAGATTTTCTCATCTATGACATTCGTAGCATATCCGTTGTTTCTGTAGCTCCTGAGTTCTGGAAACAGCGCATCTCGCCGTGCCATGCTGTTTCCGTAAATCTCATTCCCTTCTACGGGAGTTATGGAAACAGCGTAGCTCAGGTGTTTCTGTAGTCCTGACCACCTCGTCAGACAGTGGCTGGAGAGCAGCGGGAATGTGACAAGGTAGGACCGGGGTCAGGAAGCCGATGTGCCACTCGGGCTGTGTTTAACGGCATCCGAGTGGCACCCGATAGTCTTCAAGGACCCATTGACTTTAGCGGGTGAATAGGGTCTGTGAAAACTGACCCGATTCCCTGATCCGTGGAAAGATAGGACAAGTCCTATCTTTCCACGGATCACTGATGGGACTCGGCCGGCGCACACTGTCGTGTGCATGAGGCATAAGGGGGAGAAAGGATGGAAGCGATCAAGGAAAGAAGAAAGGGTCAGAGGACACTAGGGTAGAAGGAAGAGAGTAAGAAAGGTAAAAAGAAAAGGAGGGAAGGAGCAAGAAGAGAAAGAACGAAGGGAGGAAGGAAGCTACATGCAACCCATATGTAAATAAAGCACATTAAGGAAAAGCAAAGAAAATTAGCACTTTGGGACTAAAATTTTGCACTTGAATTGTAGCAATTGTCTGACATATTACTGGATTATTGCCACAAGTTGCCAGTGTACAGACAGCGCTTTTATAGTTATAGGATATAAAATTATCAGTAATATTAAGATGTATTGTAACAAATGCTCATTCTTTAGCAATAAAACTGATGCATTGGTGTAATGTCCGTGGCTGCGGGCTGTCAGCTCCAATCTTCTCCTGACAGCCGCAGCCACGAGTCGGCAAGCGCTGGCCCCAGCCTCCTCCTCAGGAGACGCCAGTGCTCGCGTCCACTCACCTCAGCCGGATCCCGTAGGGTGCGCGCGCAAACTCATGCCCACTCTTAAAGGGGCAGCGCGCGCACCGGACTTCTGATGAACTTGAACCCGTGAGTACCCTGGACTATAAGAGGGCTCCAGTCCCCTGCTTCTATGACTGAGCGTTGTTGATGTTTCCTAAGTTTGTCTACGTGATGGCCTCCTAATGTTTTCCTGTTCTTCTTCCCTGCATTCCATACTATCCTGGTCTATCACTGTGCTGTGCCAAAGTCGTGTTGTGCTGTGCTGTATCCCACGTCTGACCTGCTTCACCTCGCCTGACGTCTACCTGCTGTCTAGTCCAAGCCGAGCCTGCCCTGCTGCTGTCCGAGCTGCCACAAGTACCTATACGAACTATAGACATTGACCTGTGCCCTGTTGGCCAGCTGCCTTACCGCCAAGGTGGTACGGCCCAGTGGGTCCACAGACCCTTCGTGACAATTGGTTAAAAAATTTTATCTGTCATGTGTGAATACAGTAGTTTCTCTGGCAATGATTGCTATGACTATATTATAGCATGGAAATGGAAATCTGTGAATAATAATTTAGGGGTATTTCATGTGATCCTGTCTCAAAAGCAGATAATAGCTTTTGCTTGGTCAAAAAACAAACAAAAAACAATGTCCTCTATGCGTAAACTGATTATATTATATGTTTTTGTTCTAGAATATTTGTTTTTGAAGGTTGGTATATAAAATAG
The DNA here is from genome assembly GCF_050947455.1 of Rhinoderma darwinii. Taxonomy (NCBI): domain Eukaryota; kingdom Metazoa; phylum Chordata; class Amphibia; order Anura; family Rhinodermatidae; genus Rhinoderma; species Rhinoderma darwinii. The sequence goes on from NC_134699.1 coordinate 30,595,086, forward strand.
TATTTTGCAGATTTGAAGTACTGCTTATTTTTAGTATGCACTGTCCCACTCAAAAATATCCAATGAGTGACATCTCTGGGACTCTGCTTGTTTTAATACATATCACTTTCACTCTGGGCTATCCTCTATAGGCTAAGAAACGGGAGAGGGAATATTTTGGATGTTGACATAGACTGGCAGACTGCCAATATGAATAAAAACCTAGAATGCAGATATCCTGGGTGATTCTTGACCTCGGCTTCCCCGCTGATAACATGCAGTCCCTGGGGTGCAATGTCAGCGGCACTGATATAGATGCCTACTCTGAGCTTTACTTTTTATTAATAAAGATTAAGTGAACTTATGTTGGATTTAGTAATACATTAGATGACATTTGGCATAGGACAGGCGTAAGATTACAACAGGCAATGTTAAACAAAATGGAGGATGAAGAATGATAATTCCTGGTATTATCCATACCCAGTTTCCATTTCCTAGGCTTAATTGACATCCCTCAGAGTACATCTAAATGGAAGCTAAAAGTTTCTTATATGTTGAACACGTTTCCTAACATTCCTCTGGAGCTTTCAGTGGAAAAATTCAAGTTTTGGAAAACAATCAGATCCGTAAAATTCAATCTTTCATTTTAATAACTGCTGCATAAATTCCTCTAAACACAGCATCAGATGTGGGGCAGGAATTAAATGGTCCATGTCGAACAAGGGAATAACTTTAAAACCCTTTGTGGCTATGGGATCTTTCCACCAGACTTAAATACATGATCTCAATTCAATGTTAATAAAATACTTTTGACTAGAATGAGAACACTTGTTAAAAAAAATGTGAATAAAAAAAATATTTGTGAGGAATGAAATGGAAAGCAAAATACAGCCCAGATAATCGACTCCTAATGCCCAGATAAACTGACTCCTGATCTATTTATTGTTTTTCATGTTTTTTATAATTAAGTCATAGAATAATAATGAAGATTAAAAACAAGATATGAGTTAAACCAGTCAATCTAATAAAACATATAATATGACTACCCAATTGAATAAAATTGTCTCTCCTCTCAATTTTGAAAGGAAACTGTTTTACTTGTATTTTGTGTTTTTTTTTAGCAAGGGGGGAATTAAGTAGTGCAAAGGAAAAAATGGTGAAAAAATATTGTTTTCTTAAAATATTACACCAGTGTTTAACAGTATGTATTCCTAATGTAACCACTAGTACCCCTGCGATACTACCAATACACATTTACAGCACCAACTGCGCTGGAGGTGGATCTCAACTTTAACTAAAAGAGGTTGATGTCAAGTTGGTCCTGTAAAGCCCTGGATAATGGGTAATGGATTGACTACTTCTATTACTACAGGAAAACAGAATTGGCTGTTTGCTAATATTATACCATACTGATGGTGTTCCAGGAACAACACCATAAAGTACTATAGCAGAGTTACTACTGTACTGTACAGACCCTCTGATGTTAGGACATCTATTTTATGGGCTACATGCATATGGGAAATTATTGCCACGTAAGTCCTTTTGGGCCATCTGATTGCTCCAGAGGACTCTGTAATGGTCATCTGTATTCTGTAGAGAAAAATAAATGGCCTTGTGAATGAGGATCAGATGTCATTTGATGGGTGGAAGAGCACCCACAGTCTTAGCAGGGACCTTTCTCTGGTAAAAGATCCCTTTTAAAGACTTACAGTACAAAAATTAATTTAATATAACTATTTCAAAAGTTGAATGTAGATTGTTGAATACTAAATGCTACAATTTTACTACTGCTTCTGCTAGTACTACTACTACTATTACTACTACTACTATTACTACTACTACTACTACTACTATTACTCTACTAATACTACTACTACTATTACTCTACTACTACTACTACTACTACTACTACTACTACTACTACTACTACTACTACTATCATTACTGGCTTACAGCTGCTTGTCATCTGATCTATTTATTACCTCACTGGCCTCACAGTCAGGACTGTGACATCATCTGTCTAGAATGAACAGTCTATCTGAGTCAGTAGTGTGCGGGATTTGTTGACTTCAGGTTGCACAGATTTGTAGAGGGATTTCCTTAGACTTAAATGTAAATATGTTTAGGATATAAATCAGTAGGACAGGGGAAACAGCATTCAATAATGTTTTTGAAAACTTGGAAAAGGGCAATTCACAGCAAATCCAGTCAAATCAAAATATGAGGTTTTTTTAAGAATAGTTTCTGCTAAACTGTTTATTTATTTTACAATATATGTTTAATTTCATTTAATATATACTTTAAAGACAATTGGTAGATATTAGATAGATAGATAGATAGATAGATAGATAGATAGATAGATAGATAGATAGATAGATAGATAGATAGATAGATAGATAGATAGATAGATAGCAGATCATTGGATGGATGGATGGATAGATAGATTAATTTTTTGATGATATAGTGCTATATAACTGCATACTGTAAAGGATTTGCCAGACACAGCTTCTGTGTCGACGCCCGTGGTTAGTCAGTCTGCACCTGCTCCTAAGTCTGATCGAGTGACCCCTCCTTCTACCAATCAGGCTGGGAGGCTGAGGAGTGGGAGAGCCTATCACAGGCTGGCCAGACGGAGCTAACTCCCGCCCTCTGTCTATTTATACCTTCACTTCCTGCTCCTCCTTTGCCTGTGATTCTCCTGTTTCCTGGCTCTGCTGCTGCTGCTTGAACTATTTGTCCCTGCTTCATATTGACCCTGGCTTACTGACTACTCTCCTGCTCTGCGTTTGGTACCTCGTACACTCCTGGTTTTACTCGGCTCGTTCACTACTCTTGTTGCTCACGGTGTTGCCGTGGGCAACTGCCCCATTTCCCTTAGCTTCTGTGTACCCTTGTCTGCTTGTCTGTTGTGCACTTATTGAGTGTAGGGACCGTCGCCCATTTGTACGCCGTCGCCTAGGACGGGCCGTTGCAAGTAGGCAGGGACTGAGTGGCGGGTAGATTAGGGCTCACCTGTCTGTCTCCCTTCCCCGTCATTACACATACTGACTGTATAGTCTGAACCAACCCATATTACAGTACACTGGACCCCTAACTGCTGTTATAATGGATGAACTAGACTACACAGTCAGACTGCTGTTGTCGTCCAAACTACATACATATCCAAACAGGTGGTATATATATATATATGTTATAGATGTAATAGACGACATTCCAGACTACATCTCAAAACTGCTTTTATAGGGGGCGCTCCATACTACATATTAAAACTGTTGTTATAGTGGGAGCTCCAACTACATAGACAGACTGCTTTACATTCCCAGCTACACAGCTGGGAGGGAACAGTCCAGACTACGCTCCAGTCTACTATGATCGTGGGGAATTCATTCTAACTAAACAGCCAGACTGCTGTTATAGCAGGGGTGAGGGGGTCCAGACTACACAGGTAAAATTGCTGCTAAATTGGGACGTCTGGACAGTAGAGTGTGACCAAGAGAAGATGTTAAAGTGACAGCGTTTTATAAATGATTCTATTTTTACTTTACTGGCTACTACTATCATATCATCAAATCTCAACAGCACTGTTGTAGAACAAAGCGTGCTTCAAAGTTCCACCTCTGTATTAAAGTGCATAAATCTGCAGATTATAGTTTAACATTTGACATCATATAATAAAATGGGCAGTACATTCATATTTTAATTAGAACCATCTTTTCTGATTTTCCTATGTTCCTCTTACAATTAATGAGTTGATATACTGGTGTTGTGTAAAATCGAAGTCTACTAGGAAAACATCACCGACAAGTCACAAGTGTGTAGTCTAAGCTTCAGGCGGATGACAATTTTATGAGCCAAGATAATATTTACTATCCACAGTTTGTCATAATTTACACTTTGACTATTGCATTACATTCGTGAGGAGCGGAAGAGCCCGTTCTGCTTCTGGCTTAAGTACATCTGATATCACTATTAGCTGTGGGTTAAAGCCATAATGCAGAACACGTGCGGTGATTGTGGTCGAGGACTCATTGGGCTGGAATTGTTTGGTGCAGCGGTATAAGATGCAATACATTTTATTTTATTACGAAATTATATATTTCTCCAGTGCAAGGAAATTGTTCAAATAAATAAAATCTTGTATGGTTAATAGAGCAATAAAACAGAGGAAAATAATAATAACATATGTCTGAGCTAAATCTACCAGAAGGCTGATGTCACTTTTTGGGCCATTTACAAGAGGTTGAGTTGCCACAGATGGGCATGGGCAT